>NC_092430.1:10595081-10799086 GCF_036169615.1 Heliangelus exortis
TAAAATAAAAGAAGGTATTCAGTTGAAGAGAAAGTAACTTTTCCATCACCAGGGAAAATCTTGCATGGCTACAAATCATGGCTCAATATGAGATACTTAATCACAGAGTTCCAGAGTGGTTTGGGTGGGAAGTGTTCCTAAAGACCATACAGTTCTAAGCCCCCTGCATGGGGGAGGGACACCTCCCTCCAGACCAGGTTGCTCCAAGCCCCATCCAACCTGCCCTTGAACACTTCCAGAGATGGGGCAGCCACAGCTTCTCTGGGCAACCTGTGCAAGGGTCTCACCACTCTCACAGGAAATTATTTCTTCCTAATACCTAACCTAAATTTATATCTTTATGAAAGTAAAAGAAAATATTTTAGTCTGCCAAAAATAAATATTAGTCTGCTATGGTAATTAAGAATTGTATTAAAGATAAGTAGAATTGGGCAGAGAATTAGAAACCTGCTGAAAGGGTAATCATCTTGTGTATATGCTGGCAGACTTGAGGACTATTATCTTGCTCGTCTCAGAGAAGAGAAACAGGAACATAAGACATTGCTGGTATGAATGCACTCCAAATAAGCAGCATCAGCTCTCTCAGTTCAAGCCCAAGGAGACTTAAATCACTGAAAACATAGATCACTAAAAACTTCAGAGCAAGCTCAGATGACTCAGATGAAAGTTATGAAAACAATGAGATGAAAAGGCTTAAAAAGCTAGAATTGCACTGGCTCTTTCTGCATTACAACAGTGATGAACTGTTAACCAGAGTTAGAGAGGATTTATGTAAGTACATCACAGTAAATATGTAAATTCATTAGTAAGTAAATGCTGCTCAGTGAACCACATTGTGCAAGAGTCTTTAAAATGCAGCCCCATCATTTTAGAATTCAGGTGGTAGCGCTGTGAAAGCACAGCTGGCTCGGGCAACCCTGATGAACTTCCTGCAACCATTCATGCACATAAGGTGGAGACAATCTGAAACATGAAGCCAACATTTTTTCTCTGAAGTTCCAGAGTCAGCACAGCTTTACCTCCACGTGCCACTGCTTTCCCAAGGCATTGACCACTCGCCCCTCGATGGGCCTGCGGCACGCTCCACAGATGGGGATCCCCATCTTGTCATGGCAGGGCAGGCAATAGAGCTCTCCCTTCAGCTCCCGGGCCTCAGCAGTCAGCTCCTTCCTAAAAACACAAGCACGTCCCTGAAGTAAAAATGCCAAGTGAAGCTCTTGTTTTGGAAGAAGTTTTGGAAGATGGAACTGGGAAGTTAACATACTTTGGCAATGTTCATGCAGGGACATTAAATTAAGCTACTGAAATACAGCTACTGTCAACTTATCTTTCTAAAACTGCATTCTCAGTTTACCAAACAAGAGAAGACACATGGAATATCACGTCTTCAGCTAGACACTCTGGCAGAAATTAGAGGTGGACTTACATGGGACAATGCAGTGCCATGCAAAGACTAATGCTATCTTGGAAGGGGACAGCTCAGGCACAAGGGTCATCCCAACAGTGCTCAGCACTGAAACATTTACTTTCTTTGTCAGCTAGGTTACTCCTTCTGAGGCAGTGCTGTGCTCCAGTTCCACTGCCTTCCTGGTAAGTAATTCAGGTCAGACAGGTATCAGCATGGTAACTGACTGTGCCAGGCTGACACAGCTCACCAACTCATCCTTCCTTCCTATCCAGGAATGTCAAGTGGAACTATTTTTAAGAGCCTGGCAACAGCTATCTTTGGATAACACTGTTACTGTAGTCTGCACACAGCCTTTCAGTTAAGTTCATACCAAGGAACTACTTTCATTTTCAGTATAAAATAGTGTCATTCAAATTTAGGAATGTTGAATGGCAAAATAAAACTTGAGTTCCTGTAGGCTTTCCAAATGTCTTCCAGTTTCTCCTCGCACTATTTCTGTTTGTTCCACAATGTGATAGCAGAAAAGTTTAGGCCTTGGGATGGACTGCAGTGTTGACTGTACTGTTTGCCTCTCTCCTTGTTTTGTCAGAGTTTAGAATACGAGAACATACCCACAGTGGGTGCAGTTGAAGTGATCCGGATGGTAGGAATCATTCCTAAACATCAGAGGCTGCTCATCGATTATCAAGTGGCACTTCTGGCAGATGTACTTGCCCAGTCCCTTGGCTTTTTCACGGTTATGGCATGGCCTGCACAGATGCCTGGTTGAACAAAGTAAAGAAAACAAAACCCTCAGAAATTCTTTCTCCTGAAGAGACCTACAGTCCATACTTAACATAACAGAAGAAGTGTCTTTCCAGATCAGACTAAATATAATTTAGTTCAGTCTACTGTCTTTCACACCAGCTGCACAGAAAAGAGCATGTTGCTAGCTAGAGCAGTTGTATTTCCTTAGAATACTCTTTCAGGTGTTCACAGATTCATATCCTAGCAGGGATATCACCCTGTCATTCTTCTAGGTATCCTTTCCAGTTTTTCTAGATCCTTTCTAAGACATGGACAAGGAAAGGTAGGAACACATCCTCCCTTTATGACTAACCATGAGAACCAGCCATATTAGAGGCATAACAGCACTGGAAGGGCATTGAGAAGAGAGAATAATAAATATTCAACCAAAGCACATTGCTGGAATGCCTTTACCATGGCTGGATTCCTCAGTCTTCACTAGCTAGGACAAACAAAAGACCATTGAATACCAGGTCTAAAAATTCCTTTTAGTCCTAAGGTACAGAAAATAAAGAACTGAGCAATTTTCCAATTTTATGTGGTTAAATGCAACCATGTTGCTATCACATGCTCTAGATCATATTACAAGTACAGTCCTGCACAGGTAGATATGCCAAACTGCTAGTAGAAAAGCCTGGGCATAAAAACTTCTGTAAAGGCTGATGGAATCAACCCATTTTACCCCAGTATTTAGAAGCTCTGAGGAGAAACTGTTCAGTGTACTTGACTGTTGGCTAACCCTCCAGCCACAATGCTTTGGGGTGGGAAGAATTTATGATAAAAATGCAAATGACAGAGGAATGAATTCTGTTGGTTTCTTCGTCACAGAACAGAAAAGCCTGGTTAATTCCTTTCACTATATCATTCTGTGAAATATTTGTTGAGATTTACAGGTCATTCTCAAAAGACATCAGACAAAAGGACGAGCTCAAATGGAAAGGGTAGATTTATGACTGAAGTAGAGGGTTCTTTGAAGGGCCCCTTTCAAAATTCTGTTGTGATGAATCAGTTATGCCCATTTTATAGATCTAAGGGTACGAATACAACACAGATGCTGTTCTGAGACCTCAAACATTTATGACCCTCAGCTGGCAGGCGCCTGTCTAAGCGCTAAGTATCATTATTATTCTCTCCAAATCTGAGTCCTCCTGTCAGCAAGTGTCTCTCTGCAGGGCTGGAACTACCGTCTGCCCAGACGGAGTCCAGAAAAAGCAGACAGCACCCCATTATAAGGAAACATGCAGCTGTGCTCATCTCAGCATAAAGGCATCAATTTTATTCAGCACCATCAAATGCAGAGTAATTATACAGGGCAGGACATAGGGACCCTGAAGCAAGTGTCCTGAAAGAGACCCCTCTCATTCAGCTGAATAAGATGCCTTCAGCCTTTTGCACTGATAAACCATTATCAAGCCCTCCCCTCTCACAAACCCTCTCTGCTGTCCCATAGACCCTCCTCTATTGCAAGCAAGGGAAGCTCTAGACGGGCTAAGCTGTTACCATAGCAGCCGCCCCACTCCCTCTCCTCCTCCCAGCTCCCACCATTACGGAATGATCCCATTCTGAAATGTCCTGTTGTGTCTATTAATACCAGACTTCCCTCAAACAATGCTTCTCTCCACCCTCCTTAAAAAATACGGGCACTCCAAGAAGTCTGTGTTCAGGGCTAAGAGTTCAGTAGCAGCCTTCAGTAAGCACCACGAACACTGGAATATTCATACAGTATATTCCTATCTGTCCCAGCAGCAGCAGCCCTGGTGCCAGCAGCTCAGCTGGGATTAAGACTGCTCCTTAGTGCTGGGGTGTCCTCTCCCCAGCTCTGTTGTGTGACTAAGCTGATAATGTTCTATCAGAGCTAGGAGGACACTATATAGAGGGGCTCCCCGTTCCACCCGCAGCAGCTCTGCAACTGTGTGCTCTTCTTGGATCATCTATAGTTGTTTCCTGTGTTTCTGCTGTTTGGTTTGCTGTCATCAGAAGGAAGGAATTCTTGAGATTTTCCCCAAAGGGACCCCACACACCAGCCATAGGACTGCACTATAAAGAGGTAAGAGACAAACTTCTGTTAGCAGGATAATTAATGAAGGAGCTTTCCTAATGGCAGTTTTAGCTGGTGTTGGTGAGGTGGAAAGACATGCAGGCAGAGACTGATGCATAGAGATGGATCTAAGAACAGGCAGCATTTTTTGAACTGTACTCTTTACATCCCTCCTCCAAAACAGAAAAGTTTTCAAACTTCTGTACCTTACATACATCCGTTTGTGCCAGCTGCATGGTGTGTCTTGGGCTGTCTGACACTGCTTGGATGCTCACAGGTATTTCAGCTGAAGGGTCAAGGCTCAGCAGGGAGTGTTTTTCAGAACAATACTTTCAGTTGGAAGTGGACTATTTCTCCTAAAGGGTACTTCCAGCAAAGGATAGGAGACACTCCCATTTGGCAAGACACTACAACCATATTCATAAACCCCCCAGCATGATCCCAAACCAGAAACTGCTCTAGCTGAGAGCAAACCCAGGAATTTCTGATGTCCACTAGAAACCCTAACACAGAGTTAAAATGTGTGGGGCAGTTAAAAACAGGGGGCATTGTAACAAAAATCCCAAAGTAGCCAGGTAACTAACTTAAGATGTGCTAAATATTTATTCTACTTATTGTTTCATTAATGCTAGATAGAGCATCTGCTCTAATCAGGCTGTGTCTATCCTGACAGCCTTGTTAATTACTAGTATGCTTGTTTCTGAGCTGAAGAAAAACAGGGCATAAAATACAGTCCGTGTGCATGCATTTCAAGTGAGAAATGACATCCCCTCTACAGCTCACCCCTGGGAAGCCTGGGACAACAGCTCATTCAGAAGAGTGCTCTGTTTAGCAACACGTAAATCACTGAATATTCCCACAAAAAGAGAGGAACCCAGGAGGAAATTATTGGACAATGAGCCAGACTCCTAAAGGAGTTTTCTACCTGTGGAATCAAAGCCTATTGCACCACACAGCTTAGCATAAACTACACATTCTGTGTTTTTTGGGAAGGTTTCTAGTTAGCTCTGAGCATTCACACAGACTAGTACAGTGAGCTTCCTAAGACTTTGCTTTCTTTTTGATTTGTTATGCTTACAAAAAAGCACTAAAGCACTAACAAAAAAGTCTAAAACCGAAACATGTTTATTTTAAATTGATAGGATAGAGCCCAGGCAAATTAGAAGTGGAATGGTAATGAACAGCAAAGGGTTTCTCCACTCCCTACTCTCTACAGAACACACTGTCCAAGAACTGTTTCTTCTGTAAATTTGTAGCATTCTATTGAAAATATGTCAATTCTGAAAATAAGCTCAACTACTAATTCTAGTGACATCAGCATTTTTCCTAGCTATCCAAGTGCTACGCCACAAGTTTAGCAGAACTGTAAAAGAAATTTCATTAAAATTCCCTTAAAATTTAAAACCTAAGCAAAACTATCAAGAGGCCCACTTCCCTTTTCTGTGATTTCTGACCAGGCAATGAAAAACACCTCCTTTCACCTTGCTCTACAGAACAAACAACAGCAGGTCTCCTATGAAGGCACTAATTTGAAAATACTAAATTTATTCTAATTTTGTCATTAGTTCTAAGCTTCTCCTTTCCTGATACTGACACACTGGGCTTTTAGATAGCTCTGCCATTCTACTTTCTACTCCACCCCACAGCATTCTGCAGTGAAAGGGTGCCCAGATAGGAATCAATGACAGACTCAACGCTGCCATCAGCAAGGACAAAACTCTTGACGTCTACTTCTTGGCTATTCCAAGTCTGGCACTGACACTGCTGAATCTGAACCCTTAAGGCCCTCCTTAGAAATCAACTCAGATAGAATCAGTTCAACCTATCAAGATGCTACACCCCTAGTATTTAGCCTGTAAACAGGGAGAAAGTCTTACTGCTTGGCTTCCCGAGCTGATTCAATTCATCATGAGCCATCCCTGGCCATTCCATGGGACAACCCTCACTTCTGCCCCTCCAGCCACTCCAAGCCAGTACATGCTTCCTCAGCAATGTCACAACCACAGGTTGGGCAAGGCCCAGCCACCAGAGCACCCGACCACAGACACGTTCCTGTACATACAGATCATCTCATTACAGTTTTTGCAGATCAAAGCATATTTAAATAAAGTGCCTGCCACAAAAAAGGCTACACAGCTGAAACATCAAGTGACAGGTCCCACTGTAAATTAACAGTCTGTTTAAAGACATGGTCTCATCATATTTCCCCTTTGGTACACAACAGAAAAATACATATTTAAACAGACTCCATTCAGCAAGGAAAAATATTTGAGAAAAATAACGCTAGGGAGAAAAATTGCAGGATCTTTTGCAAACTCAGGAGATTCACATGTAAAACTGCAAGAGGGAATTTTCTTTTTGTACCTGAAAGCAAGATTTCATGTATATTTTTATAGGCAAAAAAGAGTTACACAGTCTTCCTTGCACATTCACTTTCAGTAATTCGAAGGCAATAGTTTGTTGCCATCCCCAGCACTATAAAGAAGCATGCAGCTGGCAGCAGGCAGTGAGTACACACCCACTCAAACTTTTTTGTGCCATAAATGTACAAGGTATTTGGACAATCCCCTCTGTGGCCATATGAGGAAATTTCAGTTTCTGAATGTCATTGTCTCCTTTCTGTTGGCTTTTGTCTCTTCAACTGTGAACTAAACAGAAGTGGTCCTGCATAGTCATCATTTTCTGTCCACCTGAAACTGATGGCAGCCAAAGACAGGATGGTAATTACCTTTGTTTACATTTTCCAGTATACTGCTCTGTTCTTAGTCCCATTTCAGTTTCTTCATTAGCTGACAATATATTTAGACATTTTTTAGACATTCTCTGTTATTATAACACTTCTCTGTTATTCAGCTAATCTCCACTGAGAGACTGGAGACAAGTTCATAATCAGCTAACTACCTCTTTAGAGGGATTTCTTTCAACAGGAATTTTAATAAAACTCAGACTGACCTGCTGTATAGATTACCAATATTAGCAAACAGGAAACATCACTGATTTCAATGTGTGAGTTTTTAGGATTTGCTTTTGTTTGTTTTTTTCTTCACAAAACCAGGCTTTTTTTTCTTTTTAATATACTGTCTCAATTCTTTCAGGTTTCAAGGTTTTTTCCTTCAAAACTGGTGAAAAATGAATGGCCCAGCATATACCTCAAGCTTCAGTTGCTCAAATCAATCAAATTTCTCTTTGGAAACATCAGAGCAATGTGGCAAAGAGACACACCTTGAAAACATCCTTTTTGCCACTTTCTACTTTCTGGACTTCATCCTGGCTTTTGTTGGCAATGCCCTGGCTCTCTGGCTCTTTATCCGGGACCAAAAGTCAGGCACACCTGCCAACATCTTCCTGATGCATCTTGCTGTGGCTGACCTGTCTTTTGTGTTAGTACTTCCCACCCGGCTTGTGTACCATTTTTCTGGTAATCACTGGCCATTTGGTGAGATCCCATGCAGACTCACGGGCTTCCTTTTTTACCTCAACATGTATGCCAGCATTTACTTCCTCATGTGTATCAGTGTGGACCGTTTCCTGGCCATCGTGCACCCTGTGAAATCCATCAAGCTCCGCAGGTCCCTGTATGCCCACCTGGCATGTGCCTTTCTGTGGGTTATTGTCGGGGTTGCAATGGCACCGCTGCTGCTCAGCGTGCAGACAGTGGAGATGGAAAACACAACTGTCTGTCTGCAGCTCTACAGAGAAAAGGCATCACGTCATGCCCTCGTGTCCTTGGCAGTGGCATTCACCTTCCCCTTTGTAACTACAGTGACTTGCTACTTACTAATTATCCATAGCCTCAAGAGTGGGAACAGAGTTGAGAAACACCTGAAGGAAAAGGCAATCAAAATGATCATCATGGTCCTGATGATCTTTCTGGTTTGCTTTGTACCTTATCATATCAATCGCTACATTTATATTCTCCATTACAATGGGACCAAAACTTCCTGTGAAACCCAGCGTGCTCTGGCCCTTGGTAACCGCATCACCTCCTGCCTCACCAGCCTAAACGGTGCCTTGGACCCAGTCATGTATTTCTTTGTAGCCGAGAAATTCCGTGAGGCTTTGTGCAATCTCTTTTGTGTTAAAAAGACTGTAATGTTGCATCAAGCATATGAGGGCAAGACAAATGAAAGCTCGCTAAGTGCTAAATCTGAACTGTGAGCATGACTCTCAGCACTGCTTACAAGTAAGCACGCTCAGTTCCACCAAAAGCAGCCACGAGTGCAAGTACATAGTGAGATAGTCCACCCAGAGTCAAACTCATCCTGAAGAAGGAAGTTCTGTTGTTTTATGGGACTGCAATTACCAAGAACCACTCTGACAATGGAGATCACACATTCTGGTCTTACTGAAACTGCAGACAGAAGTACAGTTCTGCTGATTTTCAAGATGTGAAACTGAGGGCTGAACACTTAGCAAAAAGGAAGGGAGCAAGTTGAAAAGATATTTAGAAAAACAAAACCACTTAATTCCCAAGCATTCAGTAACGACTCTTCCTCTGCACAATGCGTACAGCCTCATGTGAAATTGCCTATTGTGTCAGCAGTAGACTGTGTCATTTCTGAGACAGACCTGCCTGATGAAAAAACAGCATGCTTGCACATCCTGATCAAGTCTCCCAGTTGAAAGTGCTTACACATAGCAGACAGAAAAATGGTACTAAATGGTGGCAAGAAAAAACCTACAAAATGCTGCAATGCACCCAATCCAGACTAAAGACAGGAGTTCCAATTGTTCTACTTCTTCTCAGCATCCAGAGCTGAAGATGAGCACTAAACTTCTCACTACCTTTCCTGTCTGCCCTCTGTCACTGTCTCAAAGCTGCAGACAGAGACTCAACAACATTTATTGTACTGCCTATTTTCAACATAGTTCTATGCAAAACATCAGACACCCTGAAAACACTCAAAATACAGAATGGAAAGGGCTGTTTGTGGAATAAGAGCACCCATCTTTACCAGATCATAAAAATAGTAACACAAATGACAGAATTGAAGAAAAGTAAGCATATGAAGAAGCAAAGTCTCAAAATTTTGTTCAAAAGACATTCTTATATTTGAGGTGTTTTACATCTACTTTTGTGACCTGTCTGGCAAGACATCACTACAGATAAAGTAGGAATTATCTTAACTATCCTCTGTGTCCAGTGGAGTATGTTTGGAAATGATAGGCAGAGTAGGGAAGACCAAGTAGACTGAGAAGTAGGAAAAAGAACACAAGAGGTTTCACTAATACTTACTAGAAGATTGTTTCAATGCTACAGAGATAAATATTATAGGAAATCATGGGACAGGTGAATTATATTTTTTATTTACAGATATATACACATGCATATTCTTTTTCTATGCTTTTGGGAATGACCTCTTTGGTCCACAAATTATGAAATCAAACATACTTTGTCTTTCTTGAAATGCATCAGTCCCAACTGCTTTCCCCATACCCCCCAGGTGCTATCACCACAGCCCCTTCTAACAAGCTGAGGTGTCAAAAGAAAATCAGCTGTACCAAACTCCAAAAAATAAGGCACAAGAGTGGCAGGCAGGATGGAAGAGAAGAGGCAGCTGAGAGGACTCCCTGCTGGACAGGGTACAAGTATATAACCTTTCCTCCCCTTCACCATTTAGTTAGTGAGAATATAAACTCTAGGAAACTCTTAGGTTTGCTCAAGGCATATGAAAACCTGAAATTAGCTATGAATTGTGCAATGCTGTCTACTAACTGCTGGATTGTTTTATTTGCTTCCCATTGTACAGGTTTTGTGTACAGGTTCCCTTTTATGCTTTTTACTTCTTACTTCTTAATTAAATGTATTAATCAACTTTTGGGAGTCATTTTTATACTTCTGTATATAAAATTAATGATTTCCTGAGACCAGGGGAATGACATGTTAAACACACTTTGCTGTAATCCTCTTGGCCTTTTGCTATATCTTGATTTCTTGCTCAGCAGCTTCCTTGATAAAAAGCCTGCCCAGGATCACATAGCCCCTTTTTCTCACTTGTTAGTCACCCTTTTGCTTGAAACCCCCACCTTTTCCAGAACCCATCCACTAGCTTTCTACATATATCACTGGCTAAAGAACACTTCATTCCATTTCCCACCTCCTAACAGGTTGTTCTTTAAAGCTTCTTCTGTACCTTTTCCAGCTTTACCTCTCAATGTTCACCTCACTAACCCGCTCTCAACATCTTGCCACTGTATCAGTATCACACCAATCAAACTTTCAGAGCTCCTGCTCTATTTTACCTGCCAGCATTCTTCACAAAGCCCAGGTCAGCAAGTGCTACGTCGCAGAGCTCACAGCGGAAACATTCTGGGTGCCAGTTGTTGTTCATTGCCTTGATAACACGCCCAATAATGAACTCACCTGCCAAAGAAAAGCAAGACTTTGAGATGCATGCAGAAAACAGTCTTGTCAAAACCCTACATTGTCTTTCCACTTTATTTCCACAAGAACTATTTCAGTCTTACTTTCACAAAACAACCCAATTATTGCCACAATCAGCATACCCCAAATCCCTCCTGGTATCATGCTTTGCTTCCCCCCCAGAGCTCCTGCTCCTTGAAATGACCTCAACAATCCCACCCAGGGCTGGTGTCACTGCAGTCATTAGGGAGGGTTTCTGCATCCCCACAGTGTTGCCATGCACCACATCTTACCACATTCCCCACAGCAAGGAGCAAACAGCATCTGAAAGTCATGTTCACAGTACTTCCGACCTTCAAACTGTGAACAAAACAGGAGAGAAGGAGCCCATATGAACAGCATTTTCCATTGAAATGAGCAATTAGCCAATGTCAGTCAAGTTTTCTAGTTCTAGCCCCCTGCCCCATCCGTTTTTAAACTCCTAAGGATTTCTCAAAGAAATATCCAGACATGGTGAAGCTCACAGCAGTTAAATGAACAGTGATTCTATCAAAAGGCAGTAAAGTATGTGTCCAAAGCCCTCTTCCTATAGCTGGCTTGAACTTGATTTTGCTTTACATTTTTTTAATCATGCAATTCAGAACTATTCCTCCTATTCTAAACTCATATCAAATTAACAATGCAGCACGTTGAAACAAATGTTATTCTAAGTATGTGCTCCACATGTGCTGTAAAAGTATTTCAGCCTCATTTTTAAATGGGTTCTCCAATTACGCCTCCCAGTTTGAAAAGTTTGGTACAAAATATCTAAAAACAAAGATAAAAATGCGTTTTTGTCTAATAAAATACTAAGAAATATTTTCAATTTTCTTTTTGAAATACCTCTTACCCAAAGAGCAAGCACACAGTTTTTGTTGTTACTTATGTATAAAAAGGGATATGTGAGAATTAAAAAAAAAAGGAAATTAAGTCAGAAAATTATCAACAAAGACTTAGGGCTAAGAAATTAAACATGCAAAGAATATGGAAGTTCATATTTCCCACAGAATTTTCATCTATTTCCTTGCATTTTCATGGAGTTATTTTTCTTACACACGAGACCTCACCTCATAAAAAAGTCCATCTGGGAACTGACGAAAACACTGAGCACAGACAAAGCAGTTTTCATGGTAGAGCTCCCCATTGCTGTTCACAATCCTCTCTGCAGGATCAAATCGAGCTTGGCAGCGTTCACATACTGCATTTGCAAGAGCATCAGACATATTACTGGAATAAAGACAAGAGGAAGAATATGAGCAATGTCACAGCCAATCATGAACACAGCATTTCCACTGTTTTAAACTCCCTTTTACATGAAAAGACCAACGAGTTAATTCAGCACTGACAAAAGTTAGAAATAACATCCTTGCAATTCACATGTGGCCGAATGAGCTCATGTAGCAGACATCTCTGTTGCACGTTTTGGCTGCTTCACCAATCTTTTACTCCATTATATCATCCTGCTAATAGCTTATACCAAATATCCACAATTTTAAATAAACAGCTACTAATAAAGCTACTTTGAACTGAATTTCCATCATTAGTGTTATTCCACAGCCCGAGGTGCTACTTTCCACACCTCTTTATGGAGAACAGCAATCCAGTAAGCCTGTGCCAGCAGCAGAGGGTTCTCTGCTTCAGATGATCCAAAATATCCCTACAAAAACACTCCATGCTATGTATTCCAGGGATTTGTGCTTTCAGCTCAAGTAGAAGCAGCAGGCAGCAGTGCAGGCAGCAGTGCAGGCAGCAGTGCAGGCAGCAGTGCAGGCAGCAGCTGAAGCAACAGCCCTATACTTCATCTGGCTCAGCTGAGGTGAGGTATCCCCTCTGCAGCCCATGCCAGTGCCCTGCTGTGACCTGGAGTGACTGCTCAGCACAAACACACTTCCTCCTGACGCTGCAGTTCCACAGGTGCAAAGATCTAGGGAGCTGGTAACAATTCCAAGAATGGAGAACTGATTTAGCAAAACTTTGTTGCTGCAGTAGGAAAACAAGTTGCAACAGAATCACAGAGTCACAGAATCCCAGAAAGTTAGGGGTTGGAGGGGACTTTGAAAGATCCTGGAGTCCAACCCCCCTGCCAGAGCAGGGTCACCTAGAGAAGGTCAGGTAGGCAGGTTCAACATCCATGTTGAACTCTATCAGCTCCAAGAAAGAAACTGGAGGCACAAGGATGATTTCTGTCAGAAAACCCAGTGAAAAAAATCAGTGTTCTTTAATTGATCTTGAAAGCTTTTTGGTTTTAGTGTCAAAGAGAGTTCCTCTTCACCACAATGCTAGACAAAGAATTACTGTAATACAGAGGTGAGAAAAACAACATCTTTCAGATACAACAAAAAGAAAATCAGACAACATTTCAAGATACAAGAGCCCAGGGCACTGTCCAGCCCTCAGCAGGCAAGCTTTGTACCTATGCCAGGGAATCCTAGAAAGGGATTCCCTGCTCGTTCTGGTCCACCAGCAGAAGCTAGTGCATACAGAAGGTATCACAATCTGGTCACATTTACATTGTCATTTCTAGTATGGGTACACACACAGATGCCTAGGATAATGAAAAGGCAAAAACCTAGAAATCTGTCACCATTTGTATATATTATAGATGCCAGTAGCTAGGACAAAAAGCAGAGCACTCTAGGCTTCTTCACATGCCCCTAGCATGATTGAGGATTTGTGGCTTTAAGTCCTTAATGCTGACAAAGACAGAAAACAAAAATAGTATTTGCCAGGCCCATACCAGACTTTATGACTCATTTCACAGATAACAACTAATAAAAAAATAAGCCTCAATAAGTCAATTCCTTCACACATTTCAGCAGAGAAGAGAATGCCATGTCAGTATGGTTGGCCTGCAGGGGAAGCCACAGCCAGATAGACCTTTGAGACCACCAGCAACAATGAGAGTCTGTTGGTATTCACACAGAAACAAAGCCTATACCACTGGCACTTGGTAGTCCCTGCCACCACAATGTAATAACTTATTTCCAGTAAACCATGACCAATTGTTAGAGACACACACTGAACAGTGTTCATGCAGCCCAAGGAAACATCAACAACGTAAGGAAAAGGTACAGGTTTTCATGAGATTATACCTCTTATACAGGAAAAGCATCCTTTATAATCAAGCATGTACCACTTCACCCACAATGTCTTTTTGATTAATAACTTCTTACACACATTTAATCTTTCCTTCACTTCTACTATCTCAAAGGAACTAAAATGTAATGTTTGCTTACCAGCACCAATATGACAGATCATTCCCAAATTTGTTCATCAATTATCAGCCAGCAGCAATGCTACTTTGTGATTACCCTCATTTGCCTGAAGGACACAAACTATCAAAATCTATCTTCATTTTCTTTCTATTAAGTCTCTTACAGGGTACACTGGAACACGGTGAAAGAGATGATAGAAAACTACATTTTACAATGTCTGGAGCATTTATCTCCTCATCCTTCCTATCTTCAATTCACATTCTGCTGTTTTGTGTTCCACTGTTGACTTTCCAATGCCAATTTCCTTTTCTTTCATAGGTCCTTTCTATGTTTCTCAGTCTTCCTGAGCAGCATCCTCTCCTCTCAATGTCATCACCATTTCTTTCACTACCTTCCTACTCCCCTTCTCCCTAAATTCTCATATATACATACACCTACAACTTTGAGTAGGAAAAAAAATGGAACTTCAACAGGTAACTGATAGCTATAGGGTAAAAGAAAAAGAGTGAGAAAAGTAGGGTGCTAGTGAGAGATCCACAGTTCAAACCAAGAAGCCAAACTAACTGCTCAATTTCAAGTAAGCATCAGGTCTATCTTCTGCTAAGAAAAGACTGAAACTCAGTTCCTGACTGCTAGAAAAAAATTTCTCCTGCATGCTCACTGATCTCCCCAGTGACACAGGCTACAGTTCCCATATTGCTGCTGTACCTCACAGGTCTCCTAAAATGCAAGATACTAGGCTTTGTCTAATTCCTGTTAATTTCTCTCCTGCACAGAATTAACCACAATCAGAATTGAGAAGTAAAATTTTAATCTGAGGTGCAGGAAAAGCAATGATCACATCAAGTAGTAGCCTGGGCAGATTTAAGAAGCTTTAAGAAGCTTTTTGATGTGTTCTCAATAATCTCAAGAAGCAGCTACACTTGAAGCTCCAGTTTCTGCTTGACTGGAATTACTTACAAAAACTAAAATCAACTGGCTTGCTAGTAACATTTTGGGTGAGGAAATCAAACTGCTGAACCCTAAAAATCAAGGAACAGCAAAATTTTATATGTGTTTTGAAAAATTACTGCATTTCACCATTTCTTTATTCCCACAGTGCCTGGATACTTCATCATTAGTAGCACTAGCAGTAATGCTGGTTCTGAACAAGCCAGCATAGTCCTTCGAAACGGGAAAGGTTCTCCATTGTTGCTTTCCTGTTATTGTTCAGAAATGAAAGCTGCCTCATCAGGAAGGTTCTGTCCTTTGTAATCTACGTGGAAATGCAAATAAACAGACTTCATCCCCCTCTGGCTGTGTGCAGAGAGCTCCCGCTTCAAATCAGAAAGCCCCACCACCAAAACCAAACATCCATCAAATGCTGGAAAATGCTTTGACAATACCATTCCCTTGATCTCGGAGACACACATACCCACGTATCCCCGCTGCTGTCTCTGTCCTGTTGCTCATGAGTGCCCCTGTGCCACTCAGCCGATCCTGCCGGCGTTGGTACAGTTTGGAGGATCCCAGCCCCCGAAGCCTCAGGGCAGCCATGGCACTCAGTGCCACTGTGAAGGGGAAGGCAGAGAGACAGCTGGAGCCAACATCAGCGACACTGACATTCAGTGAGTCACCTTCCTTTCGGGAGTTGCCTTTACATTCAGGAGAGCTAAAGCAGGATGCATAGACCCCCGCCTGAGCATTGTTTCTTACAACTTGTCTGCCATTCTGCTACAGTCTTAAAGATCAGACAACCTCTTTCCTGTATTACACCAGTAATTATCTAAGCCAGCACGCTGTGAGTCTGCCTCAGCAGTTCATTCTGTGTCAGGCTCCCATAATGTATCTATGTAAATTTCATAAGTGTGATTTTAAAAAATTAAAACCCAAGTCTTCAATCCACCTAATCCAAGACTTTCTGATCAAAGCAACAGAGAAATACAGTAGAGCAAAGCAGACTACTACATCTCTTGACCATGGACACTTCAGTTTCCTGCAGACCAGTACTGGCTCCTGGCATCTCCGAGGTGCCTCCTGCCAGCTGCTGCACCAGTGCCAAGGGACACTGCAAGCAACAGAGCTGTTCCTTCCATTTGGAAAAAGCATGTTCCAAGAAATAAAGCCATGAAGACTTTTGCTTTCCAGAAACACTCCAGACTACAGGAGTGGTATGCAGCAGAGAGTTGGGATGCAGGGTGATGGAACACACTTGGCATTCAAGCCTCCAGAGATTTCTGCTGGGAACTGAAGAGGGCCTGCCAAGAGGAGTTTGCCCTTTCTGCCGCTCACCCTCCCCACCCAGCCCTGGGAGACAGGAGGATCACCCAGCAAAAATGGCTTGGGCCAGTGCAGGGGTGTAGAAAGAGTAAAAATCAGAGAACACAGAACTCAGTTTTTAAGAGAAAAAGGAGTGTAGGATGGGAGCACCTGAGTCAGTGTCATTTGATCAGCATCACCATGAAAAACATCTCAAGTGTCATGACCAACGAATTATTTTTAGTATATCATAGGAAAATGAGGATTTTTGTAGTAGTAGAGTGAAATATATTCCATGAACTACTGACTGGCAAGTTATAGAAGGAAAAAAATTAGAGAAGTAGAAGTGATGACTTCATAATTACTTAATGACTATTAACCAGCAGAGATCCCTTAAGAGATCCCTTTATCCTTTAAAGAAAAAGAGACCTGCTAGGACCCAGGAGAACAATCATAAACAACATCATGCTTTCAAAAACAGAAATCCATAACCTCAAAATCTACCATTTACCCACTTTCATGGCAAGTTTCAGGCTCCTAAATTGTGACAACAATCTGCCACTATTATTTATTTCAGATTGTATGTGAGCTTTATCCATCTTTACTTTATTATGTAAATAGAACAGAAGAAAAATATCTTCCGTACTGGGTATTGTTGCTGACCTTTTACCCTTTAGAGCAATAAAACACTTTAAAAATGTAATATTAAATCACCTTTTTATTTTTAGCACAAAGTAAAACATTAAATAACCACAACATTAATCTCCCTTAACCGTAAGCAATCTGGCTAAAAATCTTCTGCTTTCTTTCAAACATCTAAGCTTTTGCCCTCCTGACTCATAGAGCATTATTTTATTGCTTTTCAAATAACCACTCATCCACAAGAAAGCATGACTCTCTTGTTCAAAAGGGAAAGTGAGGGGGTTGAAGGAAAAAACATCAAAACATTAACCATCCTGTCTTGCCATCCCTCAACACAAGCTTGCTGGCTCGCTCGCTCTTGTCTTGCTGCCTCGCACATGAAGAGTGAAAACATGTGGTTTTGTTTTTCTTTCCCTCTTAACAGATCACTTTTAAGAGACAGAGTTGATGCCAAAAGCTTACAGCTCATAACTTTCTGGGCCAAAGCAGAGAAGAAAGGAGGAAGACTTCTCTCAGGCAGTAACAAGTAGTTCACCTCAGACAAGCACCTCTGTGTCCCCAGAACGGACTCCTAGGGACCTGCCAGAAAGTCAAAATTTACCTAGAGAGCTTCAGAGAGCAGAGTGTATGGAAAGATAATAAGATTAAAAACACATTTTTCAATGCAGAAGAGTAGAAAAGGCTGCTCATAACTCAGAGAGATGAGACATCTCTTAGTTTGATGCACATACTTTGTCTGTGCCAAGAACCTTTCTTACTACCATCAACCTTTATACTCGCCTCCTCTTTCAAACCATTTTACTTGCAATTGCTTCATAAAATGGAGCTCACGCACAGCAGTAGCTCTCTACCGAATTAAAAAGCATCTAGTCAAATGCTAACCTGATAAAAAATAATACACTCTTATTTCTTACCTCAGCTGGATTAGGAAGAATCAATAAGCGTATCTGTAAATGCAGCTGTTCTTCTTTTGTTGACTGCAGGAAGTGCATAGGCGTATCCAGATCCCAATTAGACCAAATATAGTGATAACAAAATTTTCTTACAAAAAGAATTATGTCCCAAAACATGCACTTAGGAAATATTTTTTCTTGGGCTTTGCTCTACATAAATTTCTAAAGACATGGGCATTTTTAACCATTATGTTTTCTAAGCAACACCAAAGCAGTAAAGTCTTAGAAGAAATTCTCTCTGATTCTGGCTCATTTTCTACTTTTGGCATTTGTTCACTGATCCTTTCTTAGGAATAAGTCCATTACAAACAATAAAGAAATCACTGCAAAACACAGTAGCAAAAAAAACCCAAACAACAAGAAGTCAAGCCCTTCGCCAAACTCCAATAATAACAATCCTTGAACAGGAAAAAAAAAAAAAATGGGAAGATGGATGCAGCACATCAAATACAAATTATAGAAATGGTCTTCACTTTTTTATTGGTAAGGAAGTACCATAGTTGACTTCTAAAGGCACAAGAATAAAAATTTTAAAATCTCACATAAATTTTATTTCTCAACACTGCAAAATAAAAAAAGGCTGCGTGGAAACATAATGGTTTTATATCTAAACACATTACGCCTTATACAGAGTTTATTTCCAAATGTAGTTAAAACCTATGCATCTTAATAAAGCTAAAAAACATATAGTTCTTTTAATTCCTTCTATGTTTGAATCTTAGTTGGAACAGATTTATCCAAAGAGTGATTTTTAATTTTTTTTAAGCTAACAGCACCCTTTTAAACCACAGACTGTACTTGAAATTAGGGACTGTAACAGCCACTTTAGCCAAGATGTAAAGAAATAAAATCTCTCAGCCAAGATGTGGGAGTCACAATTACTATTTACAAACGTGAATTATTTACTTACCAGGTTTTGTCAACAAATCCAGAGCCTCACATTGTAACTATGTAACTCACATCCTGTGTAACATTTTCACTCCAGTTAATACATAGTAACCTATTTTTGAATAATTTCTTCCACCAATACACAGAAGTGCACATCTTTCTTTGTTTTTTCTGGAATCACATTTTTCTCTAATGCTAAAAATCAGTAAATCAAATTACTGCAACCATTTAAATTCAGGAGATACCCTCTGCTGCCAAAAAAGGACAGGCGACTTAACAATTAAAATTGAGCTATTTTTCATCTATCTTAATTACTAGCAATGCATCAATAAGCGTAATACATAGGAGCACGTCCTTCTGTGTTTCTCTGTAACAAGAAAGGCAAAGTGAAAAAGAATCAGCACTGCACAGTCTCCAGTTTTCCTTGGTTTAACACACTGGAACACAACAGAATTATTCCCTCCCCTGTGTCAACAGTTTCAAAATCAGAGGTATATTTATGTCATGTTTCTGGTACTGGAAGGTTCCCACAGGTCAATATTGTGGGGATGTTCCAGCTGTGAAATGGTTCATCTCCATCCAGAACCACAAACCCTCTGAATATCAGCAGCTGGAGAATGCTTATGTAATGCTGACAGATTTTTAAGAACTCCCAAGTAGCAAACACAGAACAACATCTGGCCAGGGTGCCGCAGAGTGGCCCTGAGGCGGTCCTCAGGAAAGATGCCCACCTTGATGAATTGTTGCTGATGCCCAAGGAGTCTGTCCCAGGCTGCAAACAGCACTAACAACGGGGCTTGTCAAATGGCACCAGCTGTGCAAGGTGCTGAGACGGGCAAAGTTTCAGGACACCGAAAAGCAAAGGTTTGGTTTTGCTGGGAAACCACTACTCTAGATGGATTTTACTGCTACTGAGGAAAAGTTAGTTGAAGTACAGATGCAATAAACATCTGACAGATGTTTGACAGCAGGACAGATGTTTGACAGCTAGGAATGACAGCAGACAGAAATTTAGAAGATTTCATAGCTGACAAACTTTCCAGAACAAAAATTTCTGAAGACATTAAATAACACTTGTATTCACTTTTCAAAAGCTAAACCCAAGGGATTTTAGTGACCCTCTGAAGAACATCTGAAGAAGAGGAGACAGAAATCCTGCACTACTCTGAAGAAAGGGACACTGCAGACTACCACCCTGGAGCTCTCCACTAAGCCCCAGGCTTCACATCCAAGCTTCTCCCTGGATTCAGTGTTGTACCTTCACAAGCAAGTTTCAGAGAAAGCAGAGAGAGAGAAAACAGGAACTACTGTCCACAGTCATTTCCCACTGTCCTCTGCAGCCAAATCACTTCACCTAAGGTAAAGCTGTCATTCTAAACAGTACTAAATCACAGTTCTAGTAAAATAAAACCAGCTGGGTTCCTACAGACACAGTTCTTCACAGGTTGTCCCTGTCTTGTTCCCCCTTAGGAGCTGCAGGGGTATCCATTGCCTGTGAACATTTCAGACTCTTGAGACTTCCTCTGGTTGTAAATAAATCCATGTAAACTTCTACATACACACCTATTAAAATAGAAAAGACTAATCTGAAGATGAGTAAAAAACCAGAAGTTTTCTGAACAAGTACAGACACCAATCAACATCAATTTTTCACCACAGAGAGCAAAAATAACACCCAATTCATAGATGAAGATATGACAATTATTCAGTATGCTCTCATACCTAACAACCCACCAAATGTGATCTACTGGAAACACAAACACAAAAGACTTCACACAAAAGAAAAATTAATACTTATACACAAACTACTCAGGATCTGTTTCAGCATTCCTAGTCACGAAGAGCAGTGCTTTAGGATTACAATAACAGTAAGATTCAGGAGAACGAGTATCCAAAAAAAAGCACACTACTAATTTTAATGTTACTCGTTCTTGCGTTTCATCTTTAAGACATTTTACAAAGGCAAGCTTATTTCCACAAATGTCTGGGCTTTATTTTACAGACGAGAGAAGAAAGAGTTTGGATAGACAAGACTTTGTTCAAACCCTCGGATGATGCCAGTAAATGCTTTCCCCACAGCCTCTTTTACATCTGTCAATTAGCTGACTTTACAAAGTTCTCCAGTTTCAGCGTGGGAGATAATCGAGCTCCAGATTTAAACAGCTCCTGGAACATGTAGCTCCAAGGCCAGTCCGACGCAGAGGAGCCTGACCGGGCAAAGGGGGCTGCGAGTGCATCAGGCCGGAGGGCCCCGAGGCACCGCAGCAGCAGGCAAGCAGCACTCCAGCCACACCGCCGGGCTGCGGAGAGCCCGGCTGCAGGGTGGGCGCTGCTCGGGTCCCCAACTGCTCCTTCTCCACTCTGCCTGCTCTTCCCGCCGCCCTCCGCCGTGTCCCCCCGCCGGGGTCAGGCACAGCGGAGAAACCTTTGCTCCGCCCTTCCACCAGGACAAGTTTCCCACTCGTGGAAACTATCAGAACGACGGTTCCCAGGCGGAGCCGCCAGCGCTGCGGGAGCTGCCCTTCCCCGGCCGCAGTGTCCCGCTCTGGCCGAACCTCACCGGAGAACAACGCTCTCTACCCCCATACTTCCCACCGGGCAGACCACGATTCTGCCCCGAGCCAAGGGGCCGCTCCAGCCCTGTCCCCGCCTGCCGCCGGCTCCCCGGACCCCGCCCGGGCCTTACCTGCCCGTCATGGCGGCGTGGCCTCATCCGGCGCCGTGCTGCGCCGGGAGGAGCTGCGAGGCGCGGGAGGCTGCGAGATGGGACAAGCGGCTCCGGCCCCAGCCAGCCCCGGCGGGCAGCAGAAACCCCGCCCCGGGCCCACTGAGCGTGGGCGGGAGCTACAGCCCCTCCGGCCCCGCGCATACTTTTCCTATAAAGGCGAAGAAATATTGAGTAACGGAGCAGTGCAGCGGACCCGCCTCCCGCGCGAGGCACGGCCCCGTCCCCGAACTCTGCGGGAGCTGCCGGCAAGGCTCTGCCCTGAACCCGTGCGCGATTCTGTCTGCCACAAACCTCACTGACTGCACACTTTTTCCAGTGAACAAAGCAGCCGAGATTCCCGCCGGCCGCCACAAGCTCGTATACTCGTTCCACATAATCAAGGCCAGGGAAAAAAACACAAAAAACGCGCTTGTTTAACCCTCGCGGCAGCAAGAAGACACGTCTGGAAGGCTGTCTTGGAGGAAGCAGATGGAGGGCACCCATCCCCTGCTGCCATAAGGAAAAGCTGTCACACCCTCTCACGAGGACCCCTCCCAGTGTGATGTTTTCGATAAATCTAATCCCTTCTTGTCAACGACTGAACTTTGTCCTGAACACTTACAAGAGTTCTGTGCTCTCTGACAGGGGAATACGTAATTTCAAACTTTATTTATATCTCGTAGTATGTGTGTGACTCACCATCACTATGGATACGGTTGCAGGCAATGATGGAATTTGTTTTCTGTTTCCTGGTGTCCAAACACCTCCTTTGTCAGTCCTGCAGTGAACATTTAGAAACATACTGGTTAAATTAGCATTTGGCTTTGTGGGTTTTTTTTTTTGTTGTTGTTGTTGTTGGTTTGTTGTTTTTGTTTTTTTTAATTACTTATTTAGCTAGGGAAAGAACTAGGTTAGATGGTCTTATTTGGGTGTAACAGTTGGAGAAAGGGCAATAGGTAATCTTTTTAATAAATGGCCAACAATTCAACAGACTTGGCTGTATTGTGCAGTGACAAAAAGACAAGTTCTTGGATACTTTCCATCTCTAGACTCTCCTGTAATGGTGTCTGGGCAACAACATCCAACATTTCTGTTCTTGCAGTTTTCCTTTACAGAACAGCACTTCGACTGAGTGTGTGAGGAGGAGGCTCCAGGTGCGGGAGAAGCACCGCAGTGCCGCGCCTTGCGTGACTTCACAGCCGCTGGGCTGCCACCCCCGGGTAGCCCTTCCTTGCCGGCAGCACCCCCTGGGGCTATTGCGAGCTGCATCAGTCTCAAACTGCTCTCATCTCTCTTACCGATCTACATTTTGAGTGTGACACCATCTTCTTTTCATCTGAAACCGCAAACTACCACCACTCGCAGCTGCCATATCCTTTCAATCGCCAGTCAGCAACTCCCCAGCCCCACGCAGGCTGCCTCAGCCCTCACGGCGCCCCGCCCCACGTGAGGTGGCCGCTAACCCGGATGCAGCTACTCCGCAAGATGGCGGCGGTGCAGGCGCGCAGGGCGGTGTAGCGCCCGGTCCTGCTCTCGGTCGCGGCCCCGCCATGGCGGACCTGGGCCGGCAGCTGCAGGAATACCTGGCGCAGTCGAAGGCCACTGCTGCCGCGGGCGGCACCAGCGCGGCCCCCGCTCCGCCGCCTGCGGGCTGCGCGCAGGAGGAGGCGGGGAGCGGCGGCCTGGGCGCCTGGCTGGGCTCGCTGAGCCCCTTCTCGCTGGGCCGCGGCGCACCCCCAGCGGGTCTCGGGACGGAACTGGGACCGGGCTCAGGCTTAGGCTGGCCGTGGGCTGCGGAGGCGGACCCCTTCCTGCCGGGTCTGTCGCGCTGGCAGCGGCTGGCCGGGAGCGGGCTGTGCCTACTGCTGGCCGCCCTCTGCTTCGGTCTCGCCGCGCTGTACGTGCCGCTGCTGCTGCTCCGCGGCCGCAAGTTCGCGCTGCTCTGGTCCCTGGGCTCGCTCTGCGCCCTGAGCGCCGCTGCCCTGCTGCGGGGTCCAGCCCGGCTGCTGCAGGAGCCCAGCCGCGGAACCCTCCTCTACCTGGGTGCGCTGGGCGGCACGCTGTACGCGGCCCTGGGGCTGCGCAGCACGATCCTGACCGGCCTGGGGGCCGCCGCCCAGCTGGGGGTCGCCGCCGCCGCACTGCTGGCCGCGCTGCCGGGGGGCACTGCCGGCCTGCGCCGCCTCGCCGGCCTCCTCGGGACCGTGCTGCGCCGCCGCGGCAAGGCTCTGCCGGTGTGAGCCCGGCCCCGCGTTGCTGGCGCTGCTGCGAGGGGACCGGCCGCAGCCCGGCGGAAGGAGGACTGAGAGCGGGGCTGGTGGCGGGAGAGGCGCGGGGGACGCAGACGTTTCCGTCCGATACCGTGTCTGTGCCGCGCCCTCGCGTACTGCTGGGCTTCCCTCCCCTCTCCCGAGCAAGAGGAGCGGCCGCAGTGACTCTGGACATGTTCGGCCGCGTCCCGACGGGGCGGTGGTGCTGCCGGCCCGCCGAGCCCTCACCGAGTTCGGGAGTTTGCCTTATTGCAAAGTCTGCTCGATCCCCCGGACCTGGAGTCGCTCGGCTCCGGGCGGGAGCTGGCAGCGTCCTACCTCCCTACCTCCGGTATAGGACCATGTGGCTGCTGCAGCCTACTTCGAAACGTGAGTGAGATTCCGGAGCCGATGAAATGTGATGATTGACTTGCCCGCTACGTGAAAATCAAATATCTGCCAGCTGAGGTGTATAGGGCTGACTGATGTTGCGACATGGAGACAGTTTAGCAAAATCTGATCTAGTGTTGGGGTGAACGTTCAAAAATGGTTAACCGCTATTAACTCATTTTTTGTGCCGACCCCAACACTGAACACGCTTCCAGTCCCTGTCTAGTGTGGTCATCAGCCACCTCTGGGCAGTAGTGAATATGAATACTGTGGCCACTGTATTGCAGTGCTCGCTAAAAATCATGTCCTAAACACGATGCAGTAAGTGGAACAAACTTCCCCTGGGACTGTGGGCCTAGCTGTAACTGTAAGGGCAGTCTTGAATGACAATGACGACAAAAAGTGTTAATCTTACCTAAGATGTGGCTTTTGCAGGTGTTGCTGCCTTACAGCTGCTGTAAGGTAGCAAATACTTTTGCACTTAAAGGGTAGTTTCAGCTTTTAGGACTTTATTATATATATAAGTATATATTAATCAGTTTGGGCAAGGATTGCTTGCTTGCCCCAGCATGACCTTCAAAACTGACTTGGCACTAGCAAATCTATTTTCATGGAAAAGTAGAATGTAAGGTTGGAAGGGACCTCAAGCATCATCTGGTCCAACCTGTCTCACACTGTAGTATATAGTATTAGAAGTTTAGTTTATAGTAGAAGTATAGTTTGTTAAGAAGTATGATGATTCTATGAAAACAGATTTGCTAGTGACCAGTTGGAGCCTGTTGGCAGCTGGCACAGCTCTGTGGTTTCAGCGCAGAACTGAAGGAGCCTTAGGAGGGTACCGAATTCTGGTTAACAGACCTTGCTGAGTGCTCAGTACTTTAGTTTGGGCTATATAATCACACTGCTGCAGATAAGTGGAACTACCAGGCCCCTAACCTGCTCAGTCTCACTACTGAGTATATGTACCTTCATCTACAAAATAAAACTAAATGCTGCAATATTTCTCTGCTGTTACTGCTGAGGGTTTAGTATATTCACCTAATATTTGCTCTGAATTAAACTGAAACTGTTAAATGGGGGTACTTAAATGTACATAGGTTGACTTAATAAAGCTTTATATACCAAATGTCAAAATAGGCATTCAACTGATGGTCAGTTTTTTCCTTAAAAAGGTAGATCAGAGATATCTGAATAGCATTAATTAGTCCTCTCATTTTCTACAACTTCAAAGCTATAGCATGTAAAAGTGATTTTAATCCTAGCAGCAGTATCAAATTAAAGTGGCACTGTAAACTAGCATGTAAAGCATAAGGATTCTAGATGCAGCACTGGTAAAAACTTGACCTGAGGAGTATAGTATTATGTTCCCATTAAGAAATTTTACCCATTTTTTCAGCAGTAGTGGCTCATGGTCTAGTGACTGGGGAGCTGCTTCTGTCTCTTGTGCTGTGGTGTCACCTAAGATTTCATACAAAAACTAGCTCAGTGTCCAGTTTGCTGATGATTTTTGTGCATATTCCATGGCGGTGGAATATTTTAAAACTTACTTCATTAAAAAAAGTTGCTCCTTGATGAAGATTCTTACTTAACACCAAGTACCATAGCAGTTTAAGGAGTTAATCAGCCATAAGAGGAAACCCACACATCCTCCCTTTAGCACAGAGGTAGCTGGGCTCCCTGTCATTAGTGCACTCTAACTTGTTTTGGTAGAGGACTGTGGTTTAATTAGGGCTAAAGCTCATCCTCTACATCCCATATTCTAACTAACAGAAAGAAATGATTAAGGGCAGTTTTCCCCTTTGCTAATGATCAAATCATTAGCATTTATCATTAAAACTTAAGGATAGATCCTAAGTCCCAGACATATACCAGAAGTGACTTCAGCCCTTCTTTGGACAGAGCTAAAGAGCAAAAAAAAATTTTCTTTCCTCTAAAAGAAGAAATTGTGTCATATCTGATGCATCCCAGCCATTTCCCACTTAATTCCTTTATGACCATTTTGTCTCTCTAGAGCCCCATGACAAGGATTTTACAGGCTAATGATTGGAGTTGACTGTAATTTTTCAAATGCCATTTTATACACTACAAATAAAAAACTAAGGAAAAAAACTCCATGCTTGTGATTGGCTGAACCAAGAGAACAGCAGATCTGTGCTTTGATCAGTTAAACTAAGAGAGCAGCCAGTATTTAGTACTGTATGTGAAGGCAGATAAAAAGCTGCCCTATATTCCTGTGGTGTTGCAATATCCTTGTCAGCTCCTAAACTGCATCCCCATTCTAACCCTGAATAACACGAAATTCAAGGCGGGGGTGGTGGTGGTGGTATTTTTCATTATACATGATAGCCTAGACTTTCTGTGTAGACCTTCCTGAGAACTGGCTTAAGAACCTGTACTTATGGGATAAAATTTTTACTGAGGCTGTAAGTATTAAAGGAGGCTTTTGATAACCTGGTGCCTGGGGATGATTAATATAAATGATTTATGAGAATAACAAACATGTGGTTGGTAAGCAGCTTTATTATGAAATGTGGGAAATCAGAATAACCCCTCCTCATTTCCCTTCCCTAGTAAAACTAGGAGATAATACCCTAAAGAAAAAGATACTTACAAAAAAAAGTTAGGATGAAAGTGATCAGCTATGGAGGTTTTGCACTTTAGCATTGGAATGCATCAGACTTTACTGAACACCCCTAATCCATGGCATCCTACAGCCACTCTAAAACATATGCATCCATCTTAATCAAGCCCCTAAACTTATTTGTTCCTCAGTTTCTATAAACAGGATGTTTTGAACCAAAATACATGACTCGCCCAGGTGACACACGGAATGACCATTTTTGTTGTCCTGGTGTCTGTTGTGCTGGCAGTCCAGGTTATAACTCACGCTATGTGTACTGTAACAACTTTTCCTAAACAGTGTTCCACGTTTTTCTCTTTCAGGATGGTAGACGAGCAAGCAGCGGTGATTCCCCGGGTTTTGGAATTTTAACGTCAGCACCACTTACACTCAGTAGCCAGCTGTGGCTAGCGGTGAAAGTTCTCTATACATGACAAACCAAAAAACTAGGAACCAGCTGCTAGTATATTAAATGGCTGGGATTTCAGGAGGTAGTTCTGTTGCTCCATCTGCCACACAAGTCTGCCTAAAGACAACGCTCTCTTTCTAGTAATAGGTGAGTAAAGAATCACACACTGTTGATTTTTTGTTAATTTTTGCGCAAATTACATTTGGTATTCATACAAAACCAACGTAACTCTTCTGACAAACTGTACATATAGAAACAAGTTTCTGTCTGGAGGTGAACTGAAATCTGTGGAGGTGCTCCATGTCTCACAACACTTAAAAAAAAATTCCAGCTCTTCACAAAACAAAGTAGGTAAAACGATGAGGAAAGGAGGGGTGGAGGGCACAAAACAGAGCGCTAGCTGCAATACTGCAGCTAGGAAGTTGGCTGGAAGTAAGACCCTCGTTAGGAACTAATGCACGTTCAGTTATCCCAGTTAAGAAATCCAGGTTTGTGGTGTTGCAGGGTTACTTATAAGTCCAGAGTAGCAGTCTATTTAAATATTGTCCAGCAAGGACTGGGTGTGACCCAGTCAAAGCCTCTTCTATCGGCCTCTTCCACCACCCCTAGAGGCTCCTCTTCTTGACTGGCCCGAGTTCATGTTATTTCCTCTTCCCCAATTACTTCCACTCCTTCCTCCTCGAGAAGAGTTATTGCCTCCCACAGGGCCTCCACCAAAAGCTTCATCTCTGTGGAATCCATCGTGATGGTCTCCATCTAAAGAACTAGACCTCCCAGACTTTGGTGCTCTCTGTGAAGGTCCTGAATGTCCTCGTCCTAAAAATGAAGCACAATCAGTTACTGATGCTGCAGTCTAAGCTGTGCCTCTTCTCAGAGGTGCCTATGTTAAGCTTTTGTGGTATCATCATTCAGAGACCAAACATAGTCGAGACCTGTAATGTTACGCCTCTTCCCTCCATATGATTTTTTTCTTACATAGATTTATTGTCTCCATTACAGTTCAGAAGACAAACACCAGTAAAGCAGCTCTTGGAATTAATGGAGATTACCTCTGATACAGTCAGCAGTTACTTATATGAAGTAAGTTAGAACAGTGATAGTCATGGTGTTCTCAAAACTGCCAGGCACATCTCATATGCTTTAATACCATCTCTATATTTTTATAGCAAAAGAGGTATTTTTTTTCCCTAAGCAAAGACATTACACTTGATGATGAAGACAATGAGTAACATCACTGTTTCATTCATTTTTTTGCTGAAAATAATGGAAAAATTATCTGTTTTTCTACTAACCAGGAACTACATGAGCTCTTACTTCCAGGAATGGGATTTTCTACTTCATACAAATCTTTCTCTTAATGACATGTAAATTAACATTAAAAAAAAATTAGCTTAAAATAACAAGCAGCATTTTTTAAAAAGATCATGGTAACAGTGCTTTATAGATGTGCTACAGCTAAATCAGGATGATTTTACTCCACTTAAACCAGTGATTTTTTTTGTTGACATTGCTTGGTTCTGTTTAAAATAGAGACCAGGTTGTTCAACACTTCTAATTCATGAAGTTTTAATCTTCAAATGACTTTACGAACACAACTGAAGGTGACACAGCCCTTATATAAAAATGTATTGTTTGTGTTTTGTTTATCAGGCTTTCTGCCACTGGTTTAAACTTTTCTTGGTGCGTTAATGAGTTGTCTAGGCACAAGAAGTGTGGCAGTTAACAACTGTTTTGACTTCAATAAAGAATCTATCTGATAGTTACCACAAGTTATTATTGGTAACTTAAGAAAGCTCTTAAGAAATCCTTGAGATTTGGTAGGACGCCGGCTAAAATGAGAAACACGGCATACAGTTTTGAAAGGGAAAATATTGATAGAGAAGGAGTTTACCATCAGAGTTTTATTAAAAACATCTGTGAAGGAATGATAAAAACTTGCTGGTTTAATACAGCACTGGAAATTCAGTCCAAGTGGAGGAGGACTGGCATGCAGTTAAAACTAAACCAGCTTTTAACAATAAAAGAAGTAGAATGAAATTCAGTGCATCAAAGACAAACCTGTGCAGGAGAGATCTAACAACAAAAACCTAAAGTACAGGCTGGTAGCTGAGCATTTGGAAGCATCTGAGAAGGATCTCTGCCACAGATGGTGGCCACTACCTGATGGTGGGTAATCAGTATGAGGACGTTAAAAAAAGACAACATTAAAAACAGACATCAGCAACCCTGAGATTTATGAAAAGAAAAATGATTGAGAACCAGTGCAAGGGTGACTGTGGAACTGGCATACACAGTAACAGGCTCTGAAGCTGCTACTGAGACCACAAGAATGTATTTTGTGAGTTACAGTGGCTGGTGCCATGGGGCTGTTCAGTAACTAAAGAGGGAAGAGATGAGGAGCTATTAGGAAAGAATGGAGAAAACACAACAAAACCAACCATAGAAATGCATGGTTAAAGCACATCTTAAATACTGTGTCCAATTCCTAGTTACCCCATTTAATTTACAAAACAATAAATTAATACTGAAAATAGTATATAGTATTAAGGATGGTAAAAGATACAGAACAGCTTCCTGGAGAACAACTAAACAGGTCAGAGCTCTGATTTGGAGAAGAGCTGGTTAAGGTTGGAAATGGTTGAGATCATGCAATGAGAAGTGGCATTCAGAAATTAAGAAATAATAGGGATTGACTTCTAACAGTTCCAATTAAAATGCAAGACATCACATAAAAATTAGTGAACAACAGGCTTAAAACAAGAAAAAAAGATTTTCCTTTTTTTTTTTCTTCTTTCAAGTATAGTCTACTGCATAGTCCTCTGTCCTTTGTTTGTGGATGTGCACAGTTGTTAAAGCAATTTGAGAAGCTCACAAAAAGTAACTGTCAGACCCCGGAAAATATAATGTCAGTAAGTCACAGAACTACAGGTCTTCATATATTTAGAAAGCATTTCAGGGACATTTCTCTACAGACCTCTAGGGTTCTTAATGCTCTTCCTCAGTACCTGGTATTGGCTATTGTTAACAGACAAGGTACTGTAGTTTTGAGAGGCTGCCGAGTCCATCTCTGTGAGAGCAAGAGAGGTAAGACAAATTTTCATTTATCCCCCACTGGTGTGCAAGTCTCCACAGTGACCAAGGCTGAGGGGAGTTTTGAACAGGGCAGGTGCAGGGTGCTGGGAGGGACAAAGCCCAGGGCAGGTGACCCAAACTGGCCAGTCTGTGTGTTCCATCTCATAAATGTCACCCTCAATATGTATTGGGAACTTTGGAGGATACTTGGGGGTTTCTACCATGGCTGCTTTCCTGAGAGGGTCTCACATCTGTCATCCTGCACCTGAGGACTCCTGCCCCACTTGCTGTGGCCACTGCATTCTCACTGGAGCTGTTGTGCTCACAGTGCTGGGCATTCAGCCTTCCCTGCTGGGAGCATGCAGCTCACAACTGTGATCTAGAGCTGATTACAACTTTGTATCTTGTATTAGTATTGGGGTTAATATTAGTTCATTATTATAATTCTCTTCTATGTGTTTTCATTTCAGCCCATGACTCTCCCTTTCCTGATATCCCTCCTCCTGCATGGGGTCAGGTGATGGAGCAACTGTCTAAACCATGACAAATATTAACGAATGACTATTCTGAAAATTAGAGGAAAAAAGGATCTGATTTAGAGTTTTCCAGACGGCGTTTCCTGCTTTCAAACAGGACAATAAAGAAAAGGATTATATGATGCCAGAGAGAAGGTTTGCATTTATGTCCCAGAAAATCCCTCTGTTCTTTTGTTCTTATAAAACTGGTCTTCAGCTTCACAGCTGATAAGATCAAATATTTACCAGTTCAGTTTATCCCCTCTGAATAGATAAGGAATTCTGGATAAGCCTGCTGTTGGGAAATACGCCAGTGTTGCCTAAGGCTTTCAATACAAGGGGCTTTTTACCTTTGCCCCTCTCTTCTGGAGGTCCACCTGGAGCATCCATTTCTCTGTGGTCAGAGTTCCCTGGTCCATCGTGCCAGGGACGTTTACGTGGTGGCAATGAGGCCATGTCCATGCCCTGGAGCGAAGAAGAACGTTCTCTGTTAGCTGGAGAATGTCTGTCATGAGATGGGTGATCTGGATGAAGACCTGAACATGGAGAGAGAAAACGGGATAATGAGTAATGTTCATCTGTTCATTACTCCTCCTTTTTGGAGGTGGTTGCATCAGTTTTTCATACCTTCCACACTATTTGGCACACAGATTTATGTTAAAATTACATAAAGCTTCCCCAGCCCACCCCAACAGGCAAACATCAGTTAAATAAGTTGTAAGAAAAAGTAAGACAGGTTTAAAAGATGATGAGAGAGAAAGAAGTAACCTCTAAAGTGCTCTTTTAGGTATAAAATCTTTTAATGTATTTTGGAGACAGTCACATCTTCATGTATTGCTGAGACATTTGCACTAATTTTTTTCTGTGACATCTAAAACTCCATTTTGCCGTGCATGGGGTTGCCATTAGTAACACAAATGCAAGTACCAATAAGCTGTCAGACAGCCAGCAGGAAAACCTGCAAACAACAGAGAAGTTGCCATACAAGAAAAAGATTACTATTGGCATTAATAAACATCTTTAAAAGCCCCACAAGATATGTAAGCTTCAGTCACCCTTGGGTGACAACAGGAAATTCCAAGTTGCACAATAATTCAACTTAACATCAAGACTTTGAGGCCACAAGAATTATTTGTTTAGTGAGACAGCTGCATTTAGAGACAGTTAAATTCTGTATAGCTAATTTTTATTCCTAGATTTAGAAGACAGAAGAACCATGTTTTACTTTTCTCATGGTAAAAGACTGATAACAAGCCAGTTACAAGGTAGAGGGAAAATATTTTTTTAAATTCTTTTTTTGATAAGTGGAAGTCCAGTCTACTACCAAAACCAAACCTCACACTTTTTTTTACCTGGTTCTCTGTTTCCATCCCAGGATTCTGGTTTCCGCCCTCCTTCAAAGCGTGGGAATTCATCTGGAGTAGGAAGCAAACCCTTCCGGCCTCCTGAGCAGTAAGAGATGCAGGGGACAGGAGTGAGAAGAGACATTGAATTCATGAAAATGCTGTCATTTGCACAAGAAGTGCCTTTGCTTCCTTATCCTGCAGTTCAGTGTGGAACAATGTTCTCCTCACCTCTCAGAGCACCACGGCCTCGCCCCCGAACACCATGGTCCCTTCCTCTTGAGTTTTCATCAGGAGAGTCAAAAGTATCATCTGGCCCAAAATCTTCGGGGCCAGGAAAGCCATCTCTCCCTCTGGGTCCCCGGCCCTCATGTCTTGAGGGTCCTCCTCTTCTGAAGCTACAAGAAAGAACATGGTACAAAGGTGGTTTTTAGGCAGAATTTAGACTGAAAAACTTGAGTTAGCTTCAGGTTAATAAGCAATGATTTTCTTAACTGTTTTTCTTAATACTATAGCATATACAGTTACTAGAATAGGATTTATAGGTGGAAAAGTGCTCCTTTTGAGGACTTGGTTTATTGATTTTTATACTTTGCCCTCACGGTTCCTTCTGTTGATTGTGTTGGACTTTTATACAAGAAAATATTGTCAAATACACTGTATTCATTTAATGAGAAGGGGGAAAAACAATCAGTGAGTGATGACAGATACAAGATAGGGTAAGGAAAAGTACAAGTGAACTTCCCTTAGCTGTTGTGGTCTTACTTTCCCCTTCCCTTTACCCCCTTCCATTGTAGTGATAAAGACAAACTGAAAAACTGCAAGCAAAGAAAGTCATGGCTATAACAAAGCATTCCAGCATCTCATATTCCTATTGATTTGAGAATCTTTTGCTAAAACATTCTCTTTTTTTTGTTCTATTCTTCCAAGTTTACAATTTTACTAACTGAATCTAAACTGTGCGTGGCTGCATAGGGATGGTGATTGCTGAACAGCGTGCACAGTGGCATTCTGCAGCCTGAGGAGCAGTTTATCCAACTGCAACGAGGAAGAATTTTGTTTTGCAAAACATAGTTATGACACTAAGACTGATAATTTCCTCCTAGTAAGTACCATGGCATCTTCAGCAGTTTGTTTTGATTTGGTTCTGCATTGCATCTTAAATGAGTACAGCTCCTCCAGTGCCACGCTGAGGTTTTTACAGAGGTCTTCAGAGAGAAGAACAGCTCTTAGTGAACCCTTTCAGGTAAGCCTGCAGCTGGCTGTATCAATACTAGTAATTTTGCTTCTTACAGTCTGAGTTTAAAGTCTTGGAGGGTTTGTGAAAGCACAAACACATTCTGTGCATTACTGCAACTCCCGAAGTGCACAGGAGCACCAGTCGTTAGGATTGCCTTGGCTTACAGCCCAGTGTCCGTGCCAGCACAGGCAGATGTTTAGGTGGTGCAGGCAAACTGGCTCAGGCGTCCTCAGGGCCACCCCAGGCTGCTCCTGCCCACCCCTCTGCCCCCCTCCTCCCCTCTCTTCCCAGTTCCAGGCTGGCCGAGCTGCCCCCAGCGCCCTGCTGGGTTGGGGCTGGCTCTGTGCAACATCCCCTTCCCCAGCTCAGTAACGACACAGCGCATCCTATTACAAGCAAAACTTTAGATACTTTTATTTAGAATTTTAACAACATTAACCTTTTGATTACAAATTTAAATATTTTAACAGTAGTCATAACACAATACAATATTTTTAGACTTTTACATTTTTATTTTCTTTTTTGTAATTAAAAACAATAGGTCTGTCTCCACCTCCCAGAAAACAAAACACAGTTCAGAGAGGAGGCTGCTGTGCCAATAGAGGTACAACAGTGGATGGAGGGAGTGCCGTGTATGGACAGTGAACCATTTTACAGTAACCTGCATAATTTGGGAAAACAAACTGAACAGTTTCAGGTACAAATGCTTCAAATAACCACATAGCAAGATTGTTAAGCCTTGAAACAGCACAGTCCTCTAGATTTTCTTTAGAGGGCCTCCCATTTTAATACTGACATGGCGTGATTCTGCTTAGCTTGTAAATTACCAAATTTGCAACACAAGGTCCTACAGCTGTAAGGAAGAGGGCCTTTGCTTTCCAGGCAATGTTATGGACACAGCTGAGTATTGCAATCTACCATACCTACGCCTGACATAGCCACAGCTCCTAACATTGCATTATTACAGCCTTTTTGATATCGGTCACATGTACAACCCTGCCTCGCATAGGGCTCAGTTCCTGTTTGACTGCACTCAGATCTTCCTCCTTGAGGCCTAGGACCTTAATGTATAGAACTACAGACTGTGCAGGTGAGCAGGCAGGAAGAGGCAGGTCTCTGCAGCAGAAGCATCATGTTGATGTGCATAGGTAAAGTAAGAACAGCACAGGGATGAAAGGGACGGGAAATTAGAGAGAAACACACATACATACACTTTCCTTCTCATGCTTGATCAAACTGGTTACAATCTAAATCCCAAACAAAGTTGGCTAAAGGAGTGGTTGGATTCTTAAGCTCACCTCAGCATCTGCAGGAAATGGCATCTAATTCACCTTTATTCAAAGGGATTCATTAAGCCTGCAAGCACAATAAGCCTTTTATAGCCCTGTGCTCATTCCTTTAAAACCAAAAGAATTTAAACCTCTGTTTGAACACTTGCATTCTGATAAACAGACTCCTCATAGTTCGGAAGCTAGGTCACAAGGTTCTTGTTTCTTCCTGAAATCTTTTTTAAGAATCAGGATCATAAAATTTATTTTCCAATTCCTAAGCATTTCCAATAGAACATTTGAAAATTCCTGCTGAACTAATAAAAATGTTGTCTGCTGTGTCTTTTAGAATTCTGTAATGCAGACCATTAAGCTTGGATTCTCTCTATTTTTACTTTTTTAAAATGGCTTTAATTGTTACCTTCTTTTAGTTAACTGTTCATTTCTTTTCATACTCTTCACACAAAAGGAAGGTAGTTCTTTACAGAGCTAGGTAGGAAATAGCTAAAAGAAGATCTGTATAGATGCAAAGTAAAAGGAATGTAAGAAAATTATTAAAAAGGCAACTCAAACACACAAAATTCACATTACGTGGAGCCCACAATATATTTGTACAAGTACACGTTCTTATGCATATAGAGTTGGTGGTCAGTGAGAGGCTTAGACCTTGGAGGCCAAATGGAACTCGGTCCCACCAGCATAAATCTGGAGCAATTTCCATGACAGTTAATCTTGCTGACTTTGAGTAATTTCTCCATATTGACATTGGTAACTAGAAGCAAATTCATCCCTCAGTGACTTGGAAATTGTAAGCAATGACATGGACATTGCTGTAAATTAGATAAATTTTGAGTTCTTCACTTGGCATTAAGAAATAAGTAAGAAATAAAATTCCTACAAGCAAAACCATGAGCAAATAGTCCCAACAGTCCAACAGATGCTGTAGCTCTGCCCTTTGATAGTTGGATCACTTTTCCTGCTCCTTACAAGAACTTTACATCTCACTCTACAGTCTCTACAGTCATGCTTGTAGTTTGTGACTGGAGACAAAATTTCAAAATCCACTTCTAGTGTTCAAAAGTTTGTCACTTTAACCTTCAAGTTTCCTCTGAATTTTCATCAAACAGTCTCAAATCTTCATCCTGTGTCACTTGATCTTCTCTACAAATTTCCTCCCTTCTCTTACTTACTGTTTAAAGACACGGAAGCTGCTGTGTACAATGACCATTTTTCAAGTTTTCTTCTATTACTGTATGATTTTTATGGACTCTATACTCAGGTATATTAGAGTTTTCATTTCCTTATTGGTTTCCAGTTTATAAATCTGAAACAGATAGACTCCTTAATGAAAAGGAAACCAGGAAAGAGTTCCCTCCCTTTACCCTTCAACCCAAAAAACGAGTAGATTTATTCTTACCTCTCATCTCGTCTTCCTCGGAACCGTGCATCCTCAGGATCCCGTGGGTATCTATCATCTGAAGGTCTCCGTCCTTCCCAAGCACCAGGAGGCCCACGGTTTGAACCCCCTCCTTCAAATTCCCTGTGATCAGGGGGAAAGGGAGGCCCAGGTCCACCTCGTCTCCACTTTTCCTCTTGCAATGGTGGGCCTCCTCTCCCCTCAAATTCCCGCAATCGATGGCCAAATCTCTTATCTGGATGAAAGTCGTCACGGAAGTCCTCTGGTCGATCAAAGTCATCATGGAAATCTGGGTGAGGTCCTCGTCTATCTGGCATGCCCCTGCTGTCTCTACCATCACCCCACTCCTGGCCACCTCGAAACAACCCTCTCTCAGGCCCATGATCAGGACCACCACTGTTCTGGTCGTGCCTTCTATCTGAGAGAGGGCCCATGTGATGGTTTGGTGGACCACGGGAGTCACCTTGAGGGAAAAAATCATAGCAGATTTCTGTAATGTTTTCTGAAAACACTCTAGGATGCTCTAGTTTGTACAGTTCTACAAAGCATACACCATACATCGCATATTAATCTTGGGGGAAAACCTTTTCCTCTAATATTCCAGCCCAAGTCTATGGCAGCTTTCCTCTCAGCCAAGGCCCTGTGCCCTGCTACAGCCTCCTCTGTCTAGAGGCACTGCACTGGAACAGTCTTTTTAGGAGAATTGCTCACAGAAGAACAGACAACATATTTAGTTACCTTTATTAAGACCAGGTCCTTGGTTGTGAGGGCCAAGACGACCTTGTCCTCCCTGCTGCCCCAGGCCTGGTATCAGTGGTGGAGGACCTGGGTTCTGTCCGTCCTGCGAGCACACAATAAGAAAAGCCACGTGAGCTGCCACGTCGGAGCATGGCTGCTTTTAAGCATTTTGTAATGGGCCAAAACAGTTTTTTTCAGACTGCATCTTGATGAGTCTTAAAATGGAAACAGATTAGTTTCCAGGTGTTTCAGATATACGCATAGAACCCTAGAATGGCCAGGGATGGAACAGACCTTTAAAGATCACCTAGTTCCAACCCTCAAGCAGATCAGTAATGCTTTTCAGTTACTGCCTGAGAAACATATCATTTGATGGGAAACTCAGCATTTCAAGGACTAATATTTTACCCTCATTGACCAAAGATGATAAAACTCCTAATTCTAGCTGCCTGTGAGAGATTAGGAAACAGTGTATACCATATATAGACAAATACAAGGTACTTAAAGAGCTGCATGGACCAAAGACTCCCTTTGGAAGTGAACAAAAAAAGGAAATAATGAAAAAATAAAAATACCAATAATGTCAGGACACGAGTGGCAACAACACGGCCATAAGAGAGCTATCACCTATAGACCTTTGCAAACTGTTAACATGGAAATAACAGCTTCATTTTTAATATTGTTTTTCTTAATTCTGTGATCAAAAGAAAATACTAACACTGGGCTCAGTGACAAGTTTTTAATGAGTTATCAGGCAATGACAGGGCTAAAGGCAGAAGCTGCAGCCACCTGCTCTTCTCCAGCAGAAACAGCACAGTGAGCAGAGCTTTGTGTAAATTACACGATCCCAAATTAAAAATGAAGTACATATAGGTCTTTTGTTACATGTTCTTTAAATTCAGTATGACCCAGGAAAGACTTCCACAGGTACCATGTCTGCACTTGACCCAGCCCGATTATGCTGGCTGGGAAACAGTGTAGCTGAACTGCCCACATCTCCCTGCAAAGAGCCCACCAGAAATCATCACCCAAAGCTTTTACTGGACTGGAACCAAAAGGGGGCATGTACATAATTTACACTGACCCAATGAGATCCAACAATAAAAATGAACTGCTGTGAACTAGACAAAGCTGAAACTTGCAAGATTGCTACAAAAAAAGGTGTTTCATGTTGACATCACAAAGAAAAACCCCCAAAACCCATAGCAGAAAAATCAAAAGACATCATATTTTTCCTCCTAGACATGTCTAGTATGTAAGATTTAGACTTGGCATTTGTAATAATGGCTTGTAAAAAATCCTCCAGGCTGCAAGTATTTGTAAATACAAAAAAACCTATACCCCATCACTATCATCATACTCATGATTACACAGTTTAATCTCTCCATGAATCAAAGTGAAATAACTTTCATGCTCAACATTTATTTTTGAGAATCACTACCTTTTTTTTGTTTGTTTGTTTTGGTTGCAGAGAAACAGTAAGTGCATTTGTGTATTTTACCCATTGTATCTTGAAACACTGTTTTTAAATTAAACTTTTACATTTAACTGCAATATAGGTGATAAACACAAAAAAATCATACTAAGATAATCAATGTTTGCGGTAATAATTCTGTAAGGATTCTGTAAGAAAAAAAACATACAAAATTAAAGGCCTGTGTGGCCCAACCCTGTTAAAAACTAAAAATACCTTCCTAGAGACTGAGTGTTGACTTGAGCCCAGAACAAATAAATTCCCTAATGAGGTAAGATTCAGCTACTGCAGTGCTTCTGCACTTCTTGACCAAATCCTTGCAGGATTTCCATCATCTCTCACATATTCAGCATACTGAGCAACTTGGTCTGGGGGCGGTGTCCCTGCCCATACAGAGGTTGGAGCTGAATGATCTTTAAGGTCTCTTCCAATTCAAACCAGCACGTGATTCTACTATGTGCATACTTACAATAAAATTTGTTGAACTTCTTAATTTTAGGTCTCTAGTGTTTAACCAAAGTAGCAGTTTTTAGCTCTCACTTAAATGAGTTTCCTTAGCATTTAGCAAAAACCCTTATTCCAAACAAATCATGCTTTGGCAAGTGGGAAGGCACAGCATTTTCCCAGTGCTGGAAAAAGATGCAGACACTATTTTCACACACCTTTCATTTCAATATACATTCTGGGCCCCAGGCTGGGCTCAAAATTGAAAAGTGTGTAGAACTTGGAAGCAGATACAGTATTGCAAACCATGTGGGCCTGGGCACCCCACACCCCTCCCTCCCCACCTCCCTCAAGCTTGGGGGTCCCCGAACAGGCTGCTGCACAGTACAGCAGAAAACAACTGCCCCACAGCATTGCCCTGAATGTGCAAATGGCACAGCTGGTTTGTGGCAGCCACCTGTATTCATGAACACTATGCACCAAAGGGGGAAAGTGTATTCAGCCATAGGAGAAATTTGCATTTCTTTTAAAATACTGCACTCCTAAAGTTTGTCTCTGTGTGAATAGGAGACTTGATTTTAACTATTCACACCTCACTCAACCAGTGAGATGAAATGAGCATATGTACCTAAAAGGAAGGTGAGAAGACCAAATCTAAATGAGCAATAGCAAAAGAGATCCAGACTACTAGTGCTAGCTTGGGAATAAACAGGAATACAGACTAATATTAATATGTGTATAACGAAGAGGCAAAGTGGAGCAAAACCTGACCTAATGAATTTTAAAATCTGTTTGTTTGTAAAAGACACTACCATCACAAAGGAAAAACGGTCAAAACCAGTTTGCTTTGTTAGTATGTACTGCAAACAGATGGCCACCAGTGACATGGAACCTGCTGGCTGCCCAGACAAGGACAGCCCTACACCCATGTGTAAGCATACACAAACATTTATACACACACCAGGTGTTGGGAATTACTCTTAAAGCGCAACAGTGTCACATCACCAGACTTCCAGAGGGCATCAGTGATGATTTGTAAAGAAAAAATAGTCAAGTAAACCCACAATTTTTAGGCTATTCTGCCTCAATCTGAAATAGAATCACCAAGCTGAAGCTCATTCCATTGTCATCACTCACTGTGACTGGTACTGGACTGCACACACAGGGAGATATGCAAACCTGTCTATTACAACTAGAAACTGTTGACTGCAAGGCTAAAAGGGTTAATTCTGCTTAAAAAAACCCACACATTTTTTAAAGTTGAGTCAAATCCTTTTTCCAAACATGTCCTTCAAAACTCACCTTAAAGCTGAAGACAATCAAGAGAAATATTAATTACAGGATCAGTGCCACACAACCAGGAACCCATACGAGACGACAAGTGTGGGAGTTGGTGGAGCGAGGGAATCAGCCCCTTGCTGAAGACAGAGGAGAGGGCAGAGAAGGTGGCACCTGGCACCAACCCGGCTAGACCCAATACCCAGCTGGGCTCCTGCAGAATGAGCTGGACAAGTGATACTCCCACTTTCTGGGTCAGCCAAGTGCTGGGCTGGGCTGGTGAACCCCCTGGAGCCCAGGGCCAGGCAGCAGGGCTCAGGGACACCGGCCAGGCTGTGCTCACCACCAGACTCGTGCTGCTCCCAGCCAACCATGTCCCAGAGCTTCGCTTTCCCTCGTGCCTTGCAGCAAAGGGTGCAGGAATGAGCTGAGGGTGTGCAAGGCCAATCTCTTAACCTGAACTCCAGAGGGTGCTGAGGTGGCCCAACGCCTCCTGTGCCGGGGTAGGAAGGGGACAGCTGTGCTCCTGTGAGCTTAGTTTGAGCTGACAAGTTCAACCAGACCTAGCTGGTGCCAGGTGGGTCAGCACCTATGTTAAATTCATCCCATGGTTCAAATTAACTGCTCTGGGACAACTGAGAGTCAGCAGTAACTCACTTTAATTAACACATAAGAGTTTTCTTATGTTTAGTTTGCTTAAATTCAACTTTTATTAGTGCTCACCTGCTCCCCAGGAAATTCCTTATTTAAGACAGTTCAGTGTCTTTAAATTAAAACCACCAGAGTTTCTCTCAACATTACAGATTTTCATAGCAGAGAGGTTTCTGTTCCAGTGTTTCCGATAATCCCTTTCCTATTGTTCTCTCTGCTGTCTCCAAACTACCTAACTCTTTCCATTATTATTTAAGTTCTCCTGTGGCCTCAAGTATGGTGAAGAACGCCACACCCGCAGCCCCTCAGCTCTTGCGCTTCGCATTTCTACCGCGTGACCTTATCATCCCCATGTTCCTAACGTTCTTCTTCTTATACAGCCCGACACGTACCTGGTTGAACGGGGGACGAGGCCCATCACCCAACAGAGGCGTTTTCTGCTGCTGGAAAGGCAGAGGGCCCTGGGAGGGGTGCGGCCCCCTTGAAGGGTTCGGTTGTCCCTGAGGTCCTTGCATGTTTCCTTGAGGCCCTACTAAAGAGCCTTGTGGAGGTCCCTGCTGGCCTTGTGGACCTGGTGGCCCACGCAATTCTTGTGGCGGTCCTAGCATTGTACCTTGAGGAGGGGGTCCCTGGAGGCCCCTCATCTCCTGAGGACCATGTCCTAGTAAACCACTTTGCATATGAGGACCTCTCATTTCTTGTGGATGACCCATCATCATCCCTTGTGGAGTAGGTCCCTGGTTATCTCTGGGTCCTGGTGGACCCTGCATGCCTCTTGGATTAAGTCCCATCAAAGGCCCTTGAGATATAGGGCCCTGCATCCCTTGAGATCCTGGAGCTCCTTGCATGCCATGAGGAAGAGGTCCTTGCATTCCTCGGGGACCGGGTGGCCCTTGCATTCCTTGACCACCAGGGGGACCTTGAGGACCAAGGTGACCTTGTGGGCCAGGTGGACCCTGCGGTCCTAAATGAGTCTGAGACCCAGGCAGACCCTGCGGTCCCAAGTGGCCTTGTGGGCCTGCATTACCCTGTGGACCTGGAGGCCCCATTGGCCCATGAGGGCCAGGATGTCTCTGCATTCCTTGATGTCCATGTAAATCCTGAGGCCGTGGCATTCCTTGTGGAGGCCCTTGGGGGCCTGGAGGTCCTTGTGGTCCCATGAATCCTTGTGGACCTGCAGCTCCTTGGTGTAATGGACCTTGAGGTCCCATTTGTCCCTGGGGTCCCGGAGCTCTGAACTGTCCTTGTGGACCGGGAGGTCCCATCTGAGGCATATTCATTGGCATCTGCTGAGGTGGAAGGGGTTGCTGAAATCCTTGAGGCATCTGTGACAGTGGGCCTTGCCCTGGAAATGGCTGGGGTCCATGAAGAGAGCCTCCTGGAGGCGGCGGCTGCACTTGCTCTGCTTGCTTTTGTGCCAGTCTCTCAATCTTCAATTGCTGTCCGAAAAAAAAAAAAAAAAAAGAAAAAAAAAATAGAGACCCTGAAAATCAACTAAGCACACAAGCACATGTAACAACTAAAAATCAGAAGCAACCATCTCAGTTTTCAGGAGTTTAAAAAGATATTGTGCTTTGCTCTTAATGAACAGAAATATACAACTGAAGTGATCCACAGATCAGTATGAGTTCCCCAAAACATGGGGCCTCACTGAGGGCTTCTAAGACCAACATCCTGTTCAATTAGATGTTGCCAGGAGAAAAAGCAAAAGCAGTGCTACAAAAGCAACCTGCAAATGTCAGTGTTGAGGTCCTCACAGATCACCCAGAGCACTAACACACGTTTGCTAATAACTCTCCTGATATACCCACCTCCAAGAGCTGTGGGTTTGTGTACTGAAGTGCTGCCATTTCCTGCTCAATCTCCGCCTGTGTCTTCTTTTTCTCCTCCAGCTTAATGTCTTCCTTTCTGTCATTCAGTGGCTCAGGTGGGGGAGGCAAGGGAACTTTATTCTGCATCCATGCCTGTAAAGGACAGTGACCAACAGATGAATTTTGGGGAATGACACATGTGCAATGCATCGCTGCACTGGGAAGGGATATGCTGGAACACAGCAGTATGGGTATACAGAAGCTAAAAACCATGCTGAATAAAACATCTTTATCTTGAAATATCCTATTTTCCAGGCACAGACACAAGACATAAGGGATTTAACCAAGTATTTTATGCTCAAATTGTAATTAAACTAACTCCTGTGGTAAATTATTTGGCACTGGGTATTGGTATAAACAAGCTAACATTGGAAATGCCAAACATTTCAACAGCCACACAGCTTCTGAAGTTAGGAAAGTGAGAAGCTGTTCTTCTGTTCACTGTGTATCTCACACTTACCTGCTGAAACTGTGCTGGTATTGGTTTTGCATAGGGCACTTTTTTCTGTGGCACCTTCTTTTGGTCCTTTTGCATTACTTCCTCCATTCCCCAATCCAGTCCTGGGATTGTCATTTCAATATCATTCGACTCATCTTTCCCTTTAGCACCAGGGAGACAAATAGTCAGAGAAATGAAGGTTTACAGAGAAATCCTGTTACTCTCTTTAGAGTTGATTTATCAAAAGAGACCAAAGAGACCAAGAGTTTGCAACTCTTCCTTCTTTACATGGGAAATATGCAGAACACAGAAGTTTTTTCTAAAGTATCTGTGCTACAAAAATATATGAAAGGAATGAAAGAGAAGTCACACAGTATATCTGGGTCAGGAAAACGCTGCTTCTTAGCTACTACTCACCCATCTGCTCTTGCTCCATGGCTATTTTCAACTGTTCAGGAATTCCCATGCCAGGGATAACTGCCAGGCTGTTGGGTTCCAGATCATCTGGAGAAAAAGAAATAATTATACTTGGAACATTTTTCTTTATAAGTTTTTCCCCTTTGGATTCTCACATGCTTTTACTGTTATATATATATATATATATACACTGTTATATATATATAATATATATATTATTATATATTTCACACTTGATGGCTGACTTTGTAATTCCATGAATTACAGGGTATTAAATGAACTGCAAATTCAGATTCATAAATACAACCCAAAAGGCCAGAAATTATGTTCTTTCAGGAAAATCACATTTAATGTAAAAGTTCAGGACAGGAAATAATACCCTTTACTCAGTCCCATGTTTATTATACCAAATCCGTATATTTTAAAACTTTAGTCCTTTTTAAGTGCTGCATTTTACTTAACATTCCCAAAAATAAAAGTGCAAATAACCTGAAATCTGAAGAAACAGATACAACCCCCTAGGGATTAAAAGGCTGCTAAGGCATGCTATAGAGCTGTGTAACCCAGAGCAGACAAAAATTACCAAGATAAATCTTAAGAAGGGGGGGTAAAGTTTTAAGGTTTTAGTCAGGTTCAATAATATGAAAGATTTTCCCACTGTATTTCAGGACTGTGGAAAATCTTGATGGCACATGAAGTTTCAGGAAGAGAAGTGGAGATATTGCCAGAGGGAAAACCAAAACTCCTCCCTGTGATTGACAGAGCAGGTCTTACCTCCTGGAGCTGTGGAAAAAAAAAAAAAAGACTCATTGTTGAAATGGTGACTGCTGAGAACATGGAGAGTAAAATCACCCTTGTAAAAAAAATCTCTTTGCCTAGCTAGTCAGCAGTGCTGTAATGCTGGTTCATCTTCTTACCCAGAAGCTGCATTCTGTGTCACTTAAGCATCTAAGCTTGTTCCCCACCCCAGCCCTCTTACTTCCATACTGAGGGAAACTGCCTTACCATACTCCACACCATCCTCTGACATCCCAGGCAGCAGATTCAAGTTGTAACGATCTCGCATTTTATCTCCAGGCCGATTTCTAGTCCAAAACTTGCTGTGAAAAGGAAGTTGTATCATCTCAATAAAGGGTCAAGAGTGTTAACTACTTTGAATCTAATTAGCTTTTTAGTTTTTAGCATGCTGTCTTGATTATATAAGGATTCGGCTCTTACTAAATCAAGGTCAGTGCTAGATTGGAACATTAGCTGTGAAGTTCAAACAAAAAATAGGAGAACAATTACCATATTGAACTGCATAGTTACAGTTCAGAAGATACTTCAAAGTGTAAGTACAAGGCATCAAAATCCAATCCTGAACAGGGAGGTATGTTTTGAGTCCACTCCAAAACCTTTTCATTCAATTCAGATACAGTCTCCAAATAAAAGTAAATGTATCAATATTGGGGTGCATCAGCATGAGGTCAACAGAGGTTCTCTGCCTCCTCTACTCTGCTCTGGTGAGACCTCACCTGGAATACTGTGTGCAGTTCTGGACTCTCCAGTTCAAGAAGAACAAAAAACTACTGGAGAAAATCCAGCACAGGGCCATTAAGATGATTAAGGGACTGGACAATCTGCCCTGTGAGGAAAGGCTAAGAGACCTTGGGTTGTTTAGCTTAGAGAAAAGGAGGCTGAGGGGGGGATCTTATCAATGTAATCAAATATCTGAAAGGTGGGTGTCAGGAGCATGGGTCTGGACTCTTCTCTGTGGTGTCCAGTGACAGAACAAGGGCTAATGGACACAAACTGGCACACAAGAGATTTACAGTAAATACAAGAAAATACTTTGTTCACTCTGGAATAGATTGCTCAGGGAGGTTGTGGAGTCTCCACCCCTGGAGACATTCAAGACCTGCCTGGATGTATTCCTCTCAAACCAGCTCTAGAGGATCCTGCTCTAGCAGGGGGGTTGGACTAGATGATCCTCAGAGGTCCCTTCCATTCTGTGTGATTCTGTGATTCTGTAACATACACATCCACACACAAAAATTTATACAATGCTTCATATTCACAGCATGTTCCACCTAAGAGCACAAACTACATGCTACATGCTTCTAAACATGTTTGCCATCTGGTAAGACAGACATGACCAGCAGATGATCTGTGGTGAAAAAATGCTGTGAAGAGTCAAATATTTCTTCAGCAAAAAACTACAACAATTCTTCAAAAATTTATTCAGATTTCAAATCACACACCCCAAATTTCTAGTATTTTTAAAGCTTCCTTAAAAGGACAATAAGTTAGATCCTACCTTTTAGAATCTAAAATGTCAGTGCCTTCCCACTTAAAAATGTTTGTCTCTACACTTTGCCCATTGGTTGTGCATCAGAATCATCCCAATCTATTCTTCCTTCACACCTTTCCAGTTCCTAAACACCACACAACTTTCCAGTTCCTAAATGTGCATACATTCCCTTAGATGTCATCTTTAAATATTTGGAAATACCTGGTGTGATCATTTGAGCCTGAACAGAGGATGTGTCCAAGGGGATGCCACGCCAGACTCCAGATCATTCCCTCATGAGCCATTTCCATTCCACCAACCTCCTTCTCAACCCTAATGCACAAAACCCAAAATAATCTGTCATAACCCAGGCGAATACCTGCTACAGATACAATACAAAACTTCTTGTATTCTGTTGTTCCTCTTCCTCCATCCCATAGTTTCCTAAACTTCAGTCTCTGTTTTGTTGTTTTTTCTGCTGGGTGAATTGAGTGGTCCCAGTTCTTACTAGGGAATTTAGTAACACAGGGATTTTTAACTGTACATTTAGAAATAAAACAAATACAACATTTAAGAACAAGCTCTAAGAAACTGGGAGTTTCAGTCACCCTCTCCACAGAACACTATTTTTCAGTACAAGTAATTGTAGCCTTTAAAACACACCTGCAGAGGAAAACATTTTCATGAATGAAGCACACTGATAACCCCCTGTAATTACAGAGAAAAACTATGCCAGAACATGCACGTTAAATACGGATTCAGAGGATATTTCATGTTTAATAAGAACAGCTTGCACATCTGACCAACAGCTTTCCAGCGAGCTGATGAAAATGCTACCTACCCAACATGCCAAAACAACAAAGAGCCATCAGATCCTCCACTGGCAAACAGCCCTTCATGAACAGGGTGCCAAGCCACAGCTGGAAGACAAAATATGCCCAATCAGAAATTGTAACATCAGGATCTCAAACAAATGGGAATCAAGATCTCAACAACTTTAACATTTGATCCAAGGTCATTAATAAAAATCCACATAATTTAACTAATTCTGACCTGTGGCTTCCTTCTTATGACCCCTGAAGACCTGGAGTTCTTCCTTCAGATTACGGATATCAAAAAGCTTACAGAGGTGGTCACGAGAAGCTGTTAGCAGCCAGTTGCCATTCAGGTTCAGTTTCACCTCCATCACTGTGTTTTTATGAGCATGTCTGCAAGAAGAGAAAGACAAACTTTGTCCAGATTTCTCAGACACAAATAAAAACTTGCTGATTTACCAGTCACAAATACTCAAGTTGGTAACAGAGTAGCTTAGGCTACTAAACTAAAAGGCTGTGGCCATCTGTGCAAAGGCCAAATGTCTTCATCCTGTTCTTTTGTACTTCAGAGCAACTGGTAGTGCTCGTTGGTTTCTTCTGCAGTGTAAGAAATGATTCATCAGCCTGATGAAACATCTCACTTGTTTCCATTTCTCAATTTTATTTTCCAGATGAGAACTGTGTGACTAGGAGGTCTATGGAGAAGGAATACTGAAGTCATGGTTTTCGAAGGATAGACTTGACTTCATCTAATCTCTAGATTTGCTAGCAAAGCTAAAACACTTGCTTTATATTTGAAACATTCATGTACAGCTGAAAAGATGCAAGGCAAAAAGCCAATAAGGGAATTAAAAAAAAAAAAACTAAAAAAAAAGATGAAGTTAGCATATATTTGAGCAAATAAAAGTCTGTGGGCAAGAACTTACAGTGTAGCAAGGCTCTGGCCAGTCTTAGGATCCCAGAACTTGATGGGCTGTTGGCTGTCTTTACTTCCTGATACAACTAATCCTTTTGTTGGATGCCAGTCAACACATTTCACATCTGCTCCATGTCCTGTTAAGAAGATAAAAATTGTTCGTTTTGAGATTTCCCAGACACTGAAAAATTAAAGGCTGGACACCTTATAACTGTCATGTAAAACTCACTGAAAAATGCACAGAGCACATCACAAAACATAAAATCAAGCTAAATAAAAACTCAGAAGAGTTATTTAGATTGCATTCTTTCCCACTATTCACTGTGAGAGCTGCTTCTCCTCCCATTATGCCCTCAAACCAAGTTCACTTCCCCAACATAAAAATTCCTTAAGAAGTTCCTGCTCAAAGTGGTACTTTTCTTCAGGCTTTGGCCCTATACTCTTACAGAATACTTTATGTGTAACACTGATGAAGCATTTGTATGGAGGTGATAAGGGAAGAATAAAACCGAGACACTTCCTGTGAAATATTATAAAAGTGAAAGGCAAATACATATTTCTTCCTTCCTATTCTATCAGTACTACCCTGAAGAAGAACCAAAGAAATTAAATTATTGATCTGAAAACTAAATTAGCATGTGACGAAAAGAAATCTCATGAGATGTAACCTCTTATCAGGTCAAAGGGATTCAGGTTTTTCTAATGCTCAAGACTTTAGGAGAGAAAAACCCTTGTGATATGATTTAATTTATAATAGACTGACTGACCTTAACAGAAGTGCTGCTCAGATGACCTGAAATCTATCACGATGTCAAGAAATGTCTATTCCTGCTACACAACAAAATGAGGTTTCTGAGCTGAACTATAGTGATTTAGAGAAGAAATAATGAATGACAATTTCTTTCTCCAATCTCTCTCCATGCCAGCCAACTTCAAGGGAAAGCGAACAGTAACAATCAATGCCAGAACATGAGGCAGCATGCAGTAACTACAGAAAAAGCAAGATGAGAAAGGAAGGGCTGTCTATAACATAAAGGCACTGAAGTTATAAAATGGTATGGAAGAATGGTAGTGTGTTCCATGAAAGACAAAGGGTTCCCATCGAAGTCAGACTACTCCCACAAGCTCTGCTTTGCTACATGATACAACACCTAACTTCAAGCAACACAAATTATAGGCCTCAGTTTGACAGGACATTCCAAATTAGCCATCAGTTGACATTTTCCTGAGGCCACAGATAAATCAAAATTAGAATAAGCAATATACTTCTGTCTTTAAAAAACAGCAAAATGTTAACACACAGAGCACTCTCTCCATCAAATCAACGCAACTTTCCTCCTCTCCAGAGGAAAGAGCGGGGAAGAGGAAAAAGCCAAGAGGTCCCAGAGGAAACAAATACAGCTTCAGGAAGTACACAGGGAACAACTTTTAGGATTGCCTGATGATACCAATGAAGGAACCTAACCCTCCTCTGCCATAGCAGAATTGCCCTTGCCATTCACGGGGTCTCAGGTAAGAGCAGGATTCTCATGTTGCAAAGACTGTAAACACGAGGGACTCTTTGTGAGGTATCATTTCCCTTCTCTCTGGCTTTTCTGATGCAGAATGAATGAAAGGCACTGTCTGTCTGCATTTGCTCTAAATCTCTCTGATTAAAACACAAAGCTGATCACTGAACAAACCTTACCGCCAAGTGCCCAACGATTCAATCAGTAGTAAGGGAGAAAGCCCTGTGACCCACAGCCAGAGGCAATTCATGCTGCAGGTTCAGGTTTTCAGCTGCTGACAAGCTGTAGGTACCCAGGGACAGGAAGGGGATTTGAATTCAAGGGCAACAATAGGCCCTTACAGAGAAACATTTCATTTAACAACCAGTTGAACTGTGTGAAAATGCATTCAGACTAGAACACATGAGCACTATCATAAATATGGGAAAAAACAAAGCATAGAAAAAACAAAAAATAAACAAAAGACAAACAACAAACCAACATTAAAAAACTACCCACCCGGACTGGAATTACTTTGTCCTTGAGGGACAAAGGGCCACTCTGCTCAGCAAGACTGTCCCTGCCTGGAAAACCAACCATGGTGGTGAAAAGCTATGGCTGGATGACAGCTCCTCCTGTGCCAGCCCTTACTGGGGCTTTTCTTTCTTTAACCCGAGTTTAACCAGCCCAAATATGTCCCACGGGAAAAAAAGGCTCAGAAGGGGCTATCCAGCTCACGAGCCACAATTCCACACAGCAACCGAAGCATCCATCCCCTAAAAGTCAGAAGGGTGTGGCAGTGAGGGGACAGCAGGGGCTGAGGGGAGCAGCCAGTTCTGGTAGTCACACTGACTACCTGGGCCACAACGCTGAATGGTAGGTGACAGGACACACCTTGCAACCAGAGCAGATAAATCAGTCAGTACTTATCAGCAGGCTTTTGACCATCATCAGCACATTAAAATAGAGCACAGGGATCAGGAGACACTTACCATGCTTTATAACATAACCTGTAGACAGCAAAACTGCAACTGGTTTGCTCTTGGCTACAGCAATGGTGGGAGAAAATGGGGACACTTCTTTGTAATCTCATTGAAGTGAGTTATCCTGCCCAACAGGCACCCCTCTGACACAGCTCTTAGACACAATCCTGCACTAAATGTGATCATCATATATACCTGCCTACAGACCCCTTTCTCCAGAGAGAACAAATTATTTCATACAAAAAAAATGCTTTAGATAAGCTATTCTCAAGAGACAAACTAAGTCAGAAGAATTACATAAAATAATCAAAATAACTGGACAGCACCATCTAATCAGACTTTTTCAATTTCTTTTTTCTCCCTTTTTTTTAACTGGAGCAATTGACACTGTACATTGTTTTTCCCTTCTCTTTACTGATAGATGTACATACTACTATCTGTAATGAAATAGATGATGCAGAAAACACATTTAAAATAGAACTCCAGAAAAAAAGAAGCCTGGTTGATTTTACTTCTTAGTTGTTTCCAATTCTTAGTTCCAAGGCAAAACCTGGGAGTCAACATTCCTCTGGTACCACTCCCCTGTCACCAAGCACCAAGATCACAAAGCCTTAATTCATGCAAATCCCTGTAGTTTACATTCCTCATCTGCTGATGATTCTAAACAGCGTTTGCTCAGCACCTCCAGCAGCCACACAGCTGCTCGTGTGCCCCAGGAGTGCCCATGTCCCTGCCCTGCCTGGTGAACACTCATGGGACCATGAAGAGTGAGTTCCACGGCAATGGAAGGCCTAGAACCAAACTGGCATGAAAGACTAAACGTAAAGATTTTTGATAAACTGAAGGCATGAAACTGAAGGCAATCATGAGTTAATGTCTGAGCATAGAACCATACACTAACACTTGTCAATCTACTCACTGTAACTTCTTTTCACCTTTTAAAAAACTGCAGAAAATATTTTAAAAACTAAAGTATGTAGATTTTTTTAAAAGTTCAGATAGAATAGTATTTTGCTAGTAACCCTTTTCATATGCATAATACATTTTTTAACCAAGTGCCTGGAGTCACAGCTCTGTTAATAAGAATACTGATTCTTAATATTTCTAGACAACTTACTTGAAGGGCTATTTGTTGAAAGACAACGAAGAGAAATACTGGCTGGTGACATGTAACAAGCTACTAGTAAGATTATGTGTAACACTTGATGAAATCCAGCACGTCATAAGTCGGGAAAAGTATATATAAGTTGAGGACTTAAGTTGGTTTGGAACATTGCCTTTTTATATAGTCTATACATCTATATATTGTATGGAACAACTAGATTTAAACTACTATAAATATATCAGGTTCATTGCTGTAGCTTATTATTCTTGACATCCTTGCAAATGAGCCCCATTCTGAAGGCCCATAAATTGGAAAGAGGATTTTAAATATGATATTGCAGGATTTCTAGATCCCTCTCAGTAATCTGGATGTATACCCACATACTGAGAAAACATTCTTAAGGCATCTTTTTGTAATTTTTAATGCCTGCATTTCAAAGAAAATTGATATTTTTAATATATACATTTTAAAAAACATAATAATTTAACTGCAGCAACACTGACTGTTTTGTTTAAAAAGAATTCTATGTGCTTGGCTTTTTTTTTTCTAGGCCCCATGATTCTCTTATCCTGTTTTAAACTGGAAGTAAATGAAATTGTGTATCCTCTAATTGAGCAGGTCAGACTTCAAGCCTTTTTTATAACCACACAGTAATGTTTACTTTCCTGTAATCTGTACCACCAGAGCAAGAGAACATCTCCCAGAAGAGTAGGCCCTTTGTTCCAAGTTTTCTATGTAATTCCCTACACTTTTGTTAATTGTTCCCAGCCCGCTAGGTGCTAGGCAGACTTGATGATGATGATGATGATTATTATTATTATTATTGGATTATTATGCTCATTAGGAGCAGAAGACCTCATATCTACCGGAATCTAGGTACTGTTTTGATAACACTGATCAGATTAGCAATAAGGGCAAGAATATATTTTAATTCCAGTATTTGTGTTCCTTGCCCTATCATGTGAAGCAGGCATTGGAAAGCTGTCCTGTGAGCTCTTAACCTCTTATTCTCCACTCCAAGAGCAAATACCACAGAAACCCTCTGTCTATAGAATGCTGTTTCTTTTTAGTATAATGTGGCAGGTTGTTGAATAACAAATTAAGGGAAAAGCTCCTTTCAGTCTTCGGTGCATTAAGAACAATGCCTCCTATCGTATTTCAGACCTCTGTCCAATAAACTCAAGTTTTATTTTCCTTTATTTGCTCAGTCTTTCTCTAGCTCTCTGCTAGTTCATTAAACCTGGTATCTATTAAGTGCTAGAGGTTGAATCTACCTATAGGGAATGTGTCTTAAATCATCAGTATTCCTCTAAACCAGAAGCAGCAGAATGGGACATGATTAAGCCTTGTTTACAAAACCAGTGAAATCAGATTTTAAAAAATAATTCAGTAAACAATAATGAAACAGGTGAGTGTAAACAAAAGGTTTTCCCAAGATTACATGGAGCAGGTCATCAGCCCCTAAACTGTGTTTCCATACATGAGTTTAAGATTTGTATGTGCTTGTCACAACCATGCTTACACCACCCAGTGAATAGTGGGAAATCTACAAAATCCTAAAACAATAGCAAAAAAAAAAAAAAAAAAAAAGGTTTGAACTGAGAGCAAGTCATGTGCTTGCACCACTGGTGTAATGTCAAATGCACTGCAGAGAACCATGACAAAAAAGTTGCTATGTGACATGCAGTCTCCAGGAATGGCATGCAGTGATCTCAGCTCCTTCTCATCGAATTTCACCAGATGTGAAGTCTTCTTTAAGGGCTTATTGAGAGGGGAAGAAATCCAGCTGAGTCCTAGTGCAGGTGGGAACTGAGTGATACAGGGTTCAGTCTAAAACTAAGGGAACTGGTCACATGTTAATTTAAAGTGAATGTTTAAATTCTTCAGTGAACTGAAGGTAGAATGCTGAGCAGCTTCCAAACCCCAAATGCATTGCTTTGAACAGAAACAAAATTATACAACTGCAAATGCCTGCTGTTCTAGATTTGTTCTAGGATTTGGGTTTTTTAATTATTAAATATGTTCATGCTAGAGTCTCCAAGCATTATTGATACCTTTCCTTTCAGGCATATGTGCTTTTTCCTAATTCCTGAATTAATTTTCAAGCATTATCACTACCTAAACCAAATCAGGTTATTTCCTGTTCATGCTGTAAAACATAGAGAAACAAAACAAGCTTGACAGCAGTCTGTGCAACACCTCAGTAATGGGACCATCATCTGTAAGATGCAAAGAGCTGTTTAACATTCTCTTAGAAGTGAGAACTATATGAAAATTAATTACATATGTGTGTACACTGTTTCACAATTTCAAATCATAAAATATAGTTAAGTCATATCTAGATCAATCACAGAAAATTATCAAAGCTATTTTAGTACGTAAAACTACAACAAAATTTCCACTGATTTTGCTTAATCAGTGTCCAGACCACCACTTTTATGCACTTAATAAAACCTATGGGTTGCATTAAGTGCATCTGTCTCAGAGAATTCACCTCTACAATGATGACGTAAAATGCAGCACAGTCCTTAATGCAATACAGTAATCAGTCAATATTTCTAAGAAATCATTATTCATCTTAAATGGAAAGCCACTGGGAAGGTCAGAGCTATCTCAAGAAAGATGACAAGGAAAAACAGGGCAGAAAGTGTAAAAGGGAAGGCAGACCACATTAAAACTGTCCAGCACCTTCCTACTCAAGATACATATGCTAGGGCTTAGCAGTAACAGCAGCTGAATCCAAAGACAAAGTCCTGGTTTCATCACAGTTAAATTATTTATGAAAAACAACTTGCATTCTACTTTGCATCTAGGCAAAGTTATTCTTATGGCATGTTACTTATAATTTGTTTCCAGGCATCATCAGGGAATTAAGAGGGTTTTTTAAAATTGCAAAAGGTAGAACAACATCCTTTCCCTGGTTACATTATCTGTAAAGTAACTGGGACTAGATGTTCTTTGCTGTTAAAAAACTAGCCAGCCTACTTTGAAAGCAGCAACACTCTTTCATTGACAGAAAATATTTATTTACAATAGCATTTACATTTAAAGATATTAAAAATAAATCTTGTACAACATTAAAAATGAACAGCAACTGCAGGAAAAATTCTCAGGCTTCGTAACATTGACAGCTGACTGGAGCTAAAAACCCACAACCACTCCCTCAGAGAGAAACTGTACCACAATTTTCTAGTGCTTGTTTTCTGTCACCTTCAAGTTGCCTGGTACTAGGCAGTCGATCTGAAAGAGCCTGCACTGCCTCTAATGAGTATTTACTGTCTCATGCCAACAGACAAGACTCATCTCCCATCTAATGGGGCACAGCACCTGCTACATGATGCTGCAGAGGAAAGGGGAAGCAGAGCAGCACCAGGAATGGGACAACCAGGAGGTCCCTCCTGGGAAGAAAACGCATGAACTTCAAATGAGAAATTCAAATGATTTTGTCAATCATCAGTCTACAGTTCCCATGGATTTTTGGCTTTATATCTGGGCACAGAATCCATTTGCAGGGCAGCATGGTTTTTTTGTAAAAACTAAACAAAAAGTATCTCAAAAAAATGTGAGCTTTCACATTAAAATATTCCCAGTCAGGTCTCCAAATATGAACTAAATAAGTACTCTGGAGTCTGCTCATAGCCTGTACTGTCAACTTAAAAAAAAAAAAAATCTGATCAGAACACCAAATATTTAAGTCTCACAACGACAATTTCTCTCAAAAGTAACTCAGGCAGAACACGCACTTGTATTTTATGAACTAAGAACAAAGTGGGCCTTGTGTTTAAAACCGGTGCCTTAAGCTAAACTTCTAGTAAGTGACATATGTTTAAGATGCACTGATTCTAGAGTAGCCTTACTGAGGTTTTTGTTAACCCATGCTTAAGAACTTAAGGGTTTTATTCCCTAGTTATTAATGCTGACTGGTGTGTTTACTTGCTGCCAACAAGGTGTCAAACCCTCAGCCTTCCCACCTGCAGACTGTGGCCACCACTAAGCAAACCCAGACCAAGTTTGACGTTCTTACTGAATACTACAAGTCAAGGGAAGAGGAAAGGTCAAAAACACAGTATTGATTTAGACATTTTGAATTAACTTGAGGCTTATAAAGAAACTTTGATGCATCCTAAAATTCAGCATGGCAATTTAGTGAGAGGAGAGAAAAGAAGGAAAATCAGGGGACACACTGTAGAACTTGGTACCAGATTCCCTCAAGCTCTGTGATCTAATTAAAATTTTAGTCAAGACTGTTGCCTTGCTCAAGCAGAGTTGGAATACTTGGTTCCCAACTCAGGGAAGAGAAATGAGTATTTCCAGAAAAGCTAAGAGTAACCAACATTAATAATTTTCAGAACTTATTTCCTGTAACACTCTGCTGGATGTTATTTAAAGTTCTGTTGATGATCATGGCTGTTGCAGGAAAAAAGCATAGCCCAGACACTTACTTCAGTGGGTCAATCCAAGCTTCAGACTACTGTCTGGCCACACAAGTAAATATCACTCTCAGCGAGCTGCTAAAGCCTAAGAAAAAAATCTGCAGCTCCCAGTAGAGGTAATTACAAGAAGTCTTTTATATAACTTGATACACCCTTACTCCCAAGTGAACACAAAATCTTTTAATTAAAAAAACCCAACACAGGACTACCACTATCTTCCAAACAGCATGATCTTCCTTCATTGAAATAATAGCTTTTCACGTGTTTTTATGGTTAACCACTACAGGGCAGGATGCTACTTTTTTACAACCCATGGAGAGGAGAGGTACTACCAACAAGTAAACTCCTTTTGAAGACAGCCATGTTTATCTGGCCAGTCACAGAAGAGCAAGACCATCCAGCCAGATTCTTTCTCTAAGAGACAGCAAGTTTGCAGGAAAACTGTTTTCCTTCTTGCTCACAATACAGCCATGTACCCTACTTTTGACAGCCAGTTTACCAATACAGAACATCCCAGAACTACAAATTTGGGCACCCAGGACTTAGGAAAACTACTTCGTTTGGGTCCAGGGCAAACTGTGCTTGAGCACCTGCTCTCAGTAATTAGGGGGCAGTAGTTGGCCTAGAGTGGGGATGTGAGGGGAAACAGATGATCAAATTAGGAGAAGATTTGTGTCAGCCAATAATCCAGACAACTAGCAAGTATAAGGGCTCCAAAAAGGCAGATAGAGGCCATCTAACTTCCTCTTTTTATTTCACAATACCATGAAGACGGAGCAGTAGGGAGCAGCAGGCATACTGAAGTGAACTGCTGGCCAAAAGCAGAGCTCGTAACAACAGCCTAAGGTACAAAAGTCTACTTGTTCTACGCAAGGTGAAGCTGAACAGGCAGGAGAATGCTACTCCCAAGCACAAGGGAACAATTTTCAAGCAACTGAAATATGAAAGAGCTGTAAATTATGAGAACAGAGAGAAACACACACAATGAGCAGAATATCACCAACTAAAACAGAAAAAAACCCAGCATGTAATATCATATGATGACTAGGGACATGCCTAATCTACTGGTGGTCTCAGGGCTAATGAAAAGAAGGACAGCAAAATAAAATTTTAAAACAAACAGTGCAAAAATGTAATTTAAATGCAGCAGCAAAACAATTACAGAAATACAGGTAATGCCTTCCATTGAAATTTCAATCAGGCAGCAAAGAAAAGCGAGCTCAGGCAACAGAAACATGGAATGTTGTATCACATTCTTTAAGTTTCTGCACTATCAGTGCTCTTCCTTCCTCTTATTTTGCTGTGATTTCCTGTGTCACCACCACCAGCACATCTGAGGAGTCAGTCCTTTCCTGCCACCTATTAATTTTGAATTAAAAAAAAAATTTTCTTCTTTCAGAGTGAAAGCTAATGCTGAAGTCCCTATTTAGTCCCTATTAAGGAACACAAATGGTTTTTATTTCTGCTTAAATTTTAAAAATAGGTTCCCTATTGACCTATAGGTCAATAGAGTGTGGCTGTATAACTATCCATGAAGCTCTCTAAAATACCATGCATCCTCACATATTATTTTAAATTCCACAAGCACATGAATGGTTCAGCTAGTAAAGCTCTTCACATGATCAAACAGAGAAACAGGGAAAAAGATGGTGTTGAAAACTTACCAGGGATTTTGTGCGATAAAACCTAACAAAGAAAGGGAGAGATGTCAACAGGAAGAAATGGGATAAAATATTCCAAAGAAAAAATAGCTCGTATATTAAAATGAGGTTGGAAATATGGAATACATATAAAGGATGACATACACACTTACAAGGAGAGGAAAGGTAAAGGGGCCCATCACCAGGCTGCATGGATTCCAAACAAAATGTGCTGATAACAATTTGTGGAAAATGCTATTCTCAGATTCATTTACTAACATCACTAAGTAGATGTGAACAATGTGAGCCATTTGATTTGAAGTGCAGGGAAAAAAAATTCTTCTCTATGTAAAAAAATACGTGTGAAATTGGTTATCTCCAACAACATATTAAGGGACCTCTTTCAAGGTCAGACTAGAGGATACAAGGATACACAGGCCCACCACACTCTATTATGGATAGCTCAAATACTTCTCTGAAACCCTTTGCTCCTTGAAATGACAGTTCAGTTTTTCACTCTTGACTTCAAATGAATAGTTTAAAAAAAAAAAAAAAAAATCAGACAGGACATGAGTGCCATACTGGCATTTCAGTGTGGTGTTTCCCTCTGTGATGCAGTATGTGACTGAAGTTGTATCTGAATCTCCAGGTACATGCACTCAGCAGCTTCTTACAAACTTCCAAATTAAGCATGAACGAATTATGCAAAGGTTTACAAGAAGGTATCCTAAGAGCACACTGCAATTATAGTTGCAATGTACGTTCTCATGAATTCAAGCAAATTTTCATGGGGGAAAAATGTTGATTAAAACAGGAAAACTTCCTTCCTTGAAGCAGAAAAACATTCAATTCTAATGGCACATCTACACCTGGAGCAAATAACTTCTGGATGTCATTGCATGCCCTTCCCTGTTAGCAATAGAAACATCATTAAAATCTTCCAATTAAAGGAGAGTCAGAAACTTTGCTAGTTAAAAACCTTACACTCCTAAGGAAAAAAAAAAAAGGTTAGTTGGAAATGCTTTTTGAACTCTACACTAAAAAAAAAAAAAAAAAAAAAACTTCGAAAAAAAAAATCTAGAAAATACATAAAAAGCCAAATAACATGGACAAAAGAACCCAAGACAGAATGTTCACTTATTTGTAAATATATGCAGAGCAGAAAAAGAACAATTCAGACCATCTCATCAGCAATGCTGAGAAAAAAAAAAAACTTGTATATTTTCTGAAACACCGATCTTGACAGCAGTATTTTAATTAAGTCTTCCTTGGTACAAGACTAGCACAACAGCAGTAATATTAGTACTAGAGATAATATTACTAGTCTGGAAATGTGAAACTGTATGTGAAACAAGTTTGGGGACTATAAACAACCTATGGGACTTTTTTTCTGGTTTTGGAGCACTTGTAGGAGAAGGCACCAGCACAAAAGATACCTGCTAAACTTCCATCATGCCAGTTAACTGCAGCTGTATGTGAAATGTGAGCTGAAATCACCAAAAGAAAATGCCACGTAGAGAATGTAAAGTAAAAGGCAGAGGAGCACAAGTGTTCATTGGGTAGATGTGATTAAAGAAAGAGGCACTTTTTCCTACGGAATCTCAGATTTCTCAAGTGTTTCCTGTAGCAGCTTTTTAAGACTTTAAACTTACACATACCAAACAAAATGAAACACAAAATATCTTTCAAGTTTCAAAAATGGACAAACCAGTCCACATAATACCAACAAAATGGGTTGGTAGCAGAGGGAAGCTAAAAAGCAGTGCTTTGGGGAAAACAGCTTACATTTACAAGATAACAGAAGGAACAAATTCAGCAGGTGAGGCACAGAAATGGTGAGGGAAAAGTCATCACCAGCCAAAGGTTGCTATCCTGACCCTTGAGTGGAACTTATCTGTGCTCTTCAAATAAAGCACCTTTTAGAGTGTTGTCTGTACTGTGCAGAAACAGCCGAGCTGAGGAGCGGAAAATAGTAGCATTTCTCTTCTAGGAAGTTGGACTTCAGAAATCTTCTGTAAAACAGAATTACTGATAAATTGAGTCAGTGGCTGTGGGGAAGGTAGTAGAGTCTCCTCTTCACTTGCACAGATACACCTCCATACATAGTCTCATTCAAATACTAACAGAAGGAGAGACCAAAAAGAAATGACTTTCATGAAAGAAGGCAGCATCATTTCTGTTTCAGAGAAGGCTATGTAAGAGCATGCCATTGCCTATGAAGTAAGCCATTGAAGAAACTGAAAAAAACCCCAAAAATTTATTTGTTGGCAAAATGATGCAAGGTAACAATTCTGCCAAACTTACATTTTGATTTTTAGTATTTATGTTAATACAGCAACCCTGCATTGGAGAGCAAAATGCATTTTTAACCTTAAAAAGTTAAACAAAAAAAGGAAGCTTTAACAGGTATAATCCCATGTCAACACTTTATTTTCAGTGCAATTTAAAATACAGTTATTGCTTTCGTACACAATATACACCTTCATTAGACTAGTATCTATTTTTGGCATACATATTCTCTCATGGATTACCTGCTGCCAGAAGATGCAGTTTTACAAGTGTCAACGTTGTCATGAATGAGATCAACTGCAACACAAGCACTACAGGGGAGAGAAAGGTACCGCAGGCTGAGAAGCACCTGGCTTTGAGAAGAGCAGATTCTTTGTCTATTGGAGATGGGGCATTAATCCTCAGCACTCCATCAGCACTCTCCTAACCCCCTCAAGACAGCACAACTGTCCACCTGACAGTAACTGGCATCAAAGAGACAGGGACTGTGATAAACTGAAAATTTAATTCACTTTTCACTCCTAAGCTCAAGCCCCCCTTTCTGTGTAAAGATGGCTAAAATACTCTGACACTCTTCAAGTTTACTAAGTGCACCTCAAATTCCTAAGCTTTTTAATACAGTACTTCAATTTGAAAATCTAATTAAATTCTAATTAAAATACCCCAAATTGTTCAATTTTTAATATCAATACTGAACTATGTTTGTCAGATGCTTGTGATAATTGCTGCTCTAACAAACCCTTCTAAGTATTTTTCAGGAAAATAAGTCTCATGTCTATTCCTCATTTGCATTTTGACATCTTTCAAAAAGTTAAAAAAACTTACTCAAATACCATGTCTGTTGGAACAGAAGTTATTAATTTGGTCAACAGAACAAATATTTGGTCAATAGAAATCTTTTGCAATGGGTTAAAAGTAACTTCTGGTATTTCTAGTAAATAATTCCTGTCGAATAAACCACCATTATTTAGAACCTTGTTTAAATTTCAGTGAAGTGCTATGGCTTGCTACCTACTGCAGTGATGACCCCTGGTAGGAGAGTTTTGCAGAAACTAATCCAGCATCAACCACTGTCCACAACACAGACTCAATGCCAGCACTGCCATCTGGGAACAGATCCTCAGGGCAATGTTGTTGATGGAAACACATGTAAGAAGTGCTCACAGGGAGAAAGTCTGTATACTCCTTGAATTCCATGACATGTGGAAAAGAAAATGGCAAAGTGGGAGAGAAGCAGCATGTGAAGAAGCCTTAGAGCAAGCAGGACAGGTTTTTACAGACAGGAAGCATCAGTTACCTCCCTACAAAAATGGCTGGCAGAATTGCACTTTTTCTTTAAGGTCTCCACCACTCTAGTTTTATAATATGAACACAGAAATTCCAAAGTTACAATAATAGCATTAAGTTTTCTGATTGTATTTTTATAAAAGACCTGTTAGAAATTATCAGTAATGCAATACATAGTGCAGACATGACAGATCTAACATGCTTGTGTAGGTGACTGGAATGATCTTTTTCCCCACTCCTTTGGAAGTGAAGGCTACTCCTGATAAATCAAGAATAGGGTGAAGAAAAACCTACCTTGGCCCAAAGATCTCCAGAATACAATTGCAGAGTATAAATTAACAATAAACAAACTGTCTGAGTGAATGTTCCTATTCCTGTCTTTTCATGTTCCTATTCTTAATACCATATGCTCACTTGTAAGCCTCTGGAGAAAAGGGACTTCTAAAAGCAGAAGGGTGATCCACAGAAATCCATATTCATCACCATTATCAATATTCCTAATAACTAGATTTAGCAAACTAGCCAAGAGAAGAATAATTTCAAGCGTTGCCAAAGAGAAAACACTTTATATATTTAATTTAAGTAGATGGAGATGCTTCTATGGAAGCAGCCAAGAGTTGTTGCTGCTGGAGGATTTAGGAGCACACAGCAAAATCTGTAGGGAAAGCACATCTTACTATCCAACCCTATCAGCTGATGTAAAGAAAGCAAGTTTCTGTGTCCTTAAGAAAGGCTGGTGTAATTTTAGAGAAAAAACAAAACAAACACAAAACAACAAACAACCACTCATTTTTCTAACTATGTCAGCTGTTATAATTAAAAACATCATTTCTGCCAATTAATTATGAACAGATAAGAAAAGAGCAGAGGGCAGGACAAAGGAAAGGGAGGATTCTTCTTGACCAGGCACAAGCAGCAAGAAGTAATGTCCTGCCCTCTACCAAGCTGCAGACCAGTCACCTTTTAGAAAGCAGAGATACAATTTTTACATCTTAGCTGTTCAGGCAGTATTTTCCATGTATGACTGTTCCTTGCTACTGGTTAATGACAACTAAGGAGAAGGAATTTTGTCAACAGATATTGAAATGTGTTGTTATTCCTTTCTAAACTCATTGTAGCAGGAAAAAGAAAACAAAGTTGGCCTGGGCTTTTCAAGTACTTGAAAAGTAGCATGTTTGAAGACAAGGCAAATTCGAATTTTTTTAACTAAAAAAAATAATTTGTAGCCTCAAAATTATATTTAGTATTGTGCTGTCTTCTGTTAATATGCCTAAACTTGAAAATAAAAAAAGTTGGCTTTAAATCTAAGTGTTAGTCAATACCCGAGATAGGTGTAGGCACGAACAATAGAATACACTACATAGATCAGCTTTTGCTTGAAAGAAAACAAAAATAACATTCTCTTGCACCCATTTCATCTAGACATAAAGGCTGATGGAGTTCCTTGGAGAACTCAAAAACATGACCTAATGAAATGCTCCTTCAAGAACAGTAAATGACAAAGCAGATGGACAAACCTAGGCTGCTTCAGTTAGGGAGTAAAGAAGTTGCTTGTCTTTCTTCTTTTCTAGTCAACATTTTCAATCTATTTTAAATGTGCATGTCCTTTAGAACTCTGCAACACTGCCTCTACAATCTGTTTCAGGAATGCATAATTTTGAAATATACAAGTAAGCAGCAAACTAGTATTAAATCTAAAAAATGTGTCACTGGGCACTATTATAAAAGCTGTATACTTCCAGAGCCTGAAATTACACGTGCATATTTTATTTAATAATCGCATAGACATGTATATTCAGATATCATATTCAGATACCTATAGACATCTTTTCACTTCACTGTCACAGCATCATCATCAGGAGCCTCAAGTATACTGACAGCATGCTATCACATCTTCCAGCTTATTTACAACCAATTCTCATTGCTTGTAGAAGTCTCTATACAATACATTAGCAACAATTAAGTTGAACAAACTGAATCACTATGGAATGATCAAAAATTTCCTCTGATCACTCAGAAATCTTTCCAATCCAAATAAGAGTGAATTTCCTCAGGAATTCTGGAAACTGCAAAAATGAACTAAAAAAAAATTTTGACATTGTCTTTGGAAGGGTCAGTTCCTTACATCATGCATGCTGGTGTACAGCTAAAGGTGACTAAAAATTAAATCACTGGGTTTTTTTGTTTGTTTCCCTTTGGCAAAACAGGGAAATTCAGTATCACAAAAATCACAGGCCCAGTCAGGCTGGAAGGAACACAGTCTGCTCATGGGTTTACCCAGTTTCAAAGTGAGTTTGAGCTCAAATTTCTGGGGATTACCATTAAACTTTTACTTAAGTGGGAAATTACTCACCTGCCAATACCATTTATCCATCAATTTGTGCTAGTATCTCCAAATATAAAAGAATCATAAAAATGTATTTTCAAAGGAAAATGTTTTCCTTTCATCTAAACTTTATGCCCCATCTCAGGACAAGTTTCTGGCATGGAAAGTTTTGCACAGGGGAAGGTGGTGGTGCTGATGGACATCAGCTTCTCATTGATTTCAAAGATACACCTTTTTTTTTTTTTTTTTTTTTTTAAATCTTTAAACATCTTGATCATTTATAAAGAGAGAAGAAACCTCAACTTTTGATGAAATGAGTTCTCAATGAGCACTGGGCTGAAGTCTTGCTATACAAATTTGCAATCTGAGGACAGTCAAGACTTAGCAGAGCTACACATCCCTTATGAGAAACACATCATCCCTTATGACTCCATTCTCATCTTCCTAATGAATTCAGAACGTGTTCCTAACTCCACTCACAATCAACAACTTAAGTCTCTAAGAGTCATAATGTAGAACATGAAATGTAAAAGATATTAGGGTACAAAAATGTGTATAGGTACTATTACTGTCCATTTGTGCACACACACTACAGTACATGCACCCATGCTCTTGGTGCATCACACACTGTCTGCTCATGTCCATGTCATCCAGCCCAGCCTCTTCTCTGCCTGCTCAGAAACTGAGTTTGCCTGATTTGCCACCACAATGCCAGGAGCAAATTTACCACCTCATTCTTGTCTCCTTGCTCACACTGTCACTATCTTTTCTCAATCATTATGTCAGCTGTTGTTTTATAAAGTTTTTTAATTGACATAACCTCCATGCTTTCCTCCCATTTGATATCCTTATATCTAGCCACCTCACACCAAATTGGTTTCAAGATTCTTATTTATCCCTTTCTCCTGGTCTGCTATACAATCCCATTTCAGCACATTCCTCAGTTTCTCTTTTGACTCTACATCATCCTTCAAATGTAGTGCCTGATAAGCAGTACGAGCTTTCTCATGAGCACTTAAGACCAGGCAGGCAAGAGAAATAAAAATTAAATCAATAAATACCACCGTAACTTTAGGAAAAACATTTACAAAGCGTCTCCCCATCTCCCAGCTGCCTGGCCATCCCTATGCATGTGTGTACTTAAGTGTGAGAACTGTAGCGTTAATCACATCATAAAATTCGATGCAAAGTGTCTCACTGCTAAAGTCACACTATGACTCAGAACTAAATGTTCTGGAAATAATTTGGCAGGAAATAATTTGAGTATGGAGAGTTGAAATAATATAAAACAAAATATCTAATGCTTTACAAAGTCTGTGCTTACCTAGATACACAAAGCTTTTAGTATAGTAACTAAAAAAACAAGTGGTCCATTTAATCCACAGACAAAAGAAAAGTGAAGCTCAAAAAGCCTGCAAGGAAAATTTCTAAGGAATGACCTGGATTATTTTTACCAGGGAATTGTGGCTTTTGTTTTGATGACAGCCGACTACCTTTTATTCTGCAACAGTATATTTGTGTAGTTACACTCTATTAGGAATGTTACCTCAGACAAAATATTACATTAAAACAAAAAATACCCACAACAATTAAATGCCCAATTCTGAGTATTTATCAACAAAAGATTTTATCAGAAGATGAATTACTAAGGCAACTTATTAAAGACTACCTGAAGATGGTTTTGTTTCTGTTAAGAACCTCTGATATGAGAAACACTGACGAGTGTACACCAGGAAACCACCACCCCTACGGCACACAGCCTGTACCCTTCCTAACAGCTGCGCTTGAGCTGAGAAAGGAAGACTGCTATAACCTTAGCAACAGTAATTAAATACCTCTGTAGTTTGGAATTTTCTTCCTCAGTAGCAATGTTATCTGCTTAAAATAGTGGTTTTCTTCTTCAGCAATGATGAGCTTGAGGACAAAGCTCATTGCTACATCTAAGTTCTGTAGGTGAGTCCTGATTACTATGCAGGGTACCCAGCTGCATTATGTTTGATTCTGTATGTAGCTACAACAGATGATAGTAAAGTTCTCACCACTAAAGTATTTATACTAACAAATATCAAAAAGTTTCACCTGGTTCAGTATTATCTACCCCTAGCAAATATCAAACACATAAAAGGAAACAGATGCAAAAAACCTTATGATGCAACCATAAAACTTAAGGTATGTTTCAGCAGCACTAAGAGCTGGCTGGCCTGTGAAGCACTAGGGCTTCTCTACATCCCTCCAAGCTTAACAAAATACGTTTATTACAAATAGTATCCTTTTCAGTGTAAAATTTACCCTTAGAGTCAAGGTGAGAAATTATATACCTTTCAGCTTCAGGACAATTTTCTGGGAGGAAAAGAAATTTCAAAGTTGAATCTGAAATAACCTCATTCTCATGCAGAGCCTCTTCAATTTCGTCTCATGAAAATCACTGACAGAAGTGCCCAGTGTAGCCTTTTTATAGCATGGTGTGGTGGCTCATCTCTCACAGTATTTTATTCATTCTTTAAGAATTCTCTATATTCTTCATTATTACCTTCTCACAATTTGTAAAGCACCAGATTCTAGTTAAAAATTAGAACTCTAAGACTTACTTCGTACTACAGCATTACTCAGAACTGAGCTGCAATATACATAAAATCCTTTTAAGGCATGTCTGATGCAACCAGCTTCATGAGCAGTCTTCAACACCCTCTAATCCTCCTGGCAGTATTTTAGGGAGCAGAGAAAAGATATCATAAAGCTACCTCCTAATCAACACCTTTTAATCACAGAAACCAAAGGACCTTAAGTTCAGTTGACAAAACAAAATTGTTGTCCAATCCTGAACACTTCACAAATAGAAACCTGATGTAAGTAAGATAGTGGGAAGCTTCCTTCTCAACTCTCTGATGATTTTTACGTTTCACACAAACAGAATAAGATATTTTAATAAAACCTAACTTTAACAAAGTTTCCTACACAGAGAAAACCAAGATGCTTCAGGCCTTGACAGTCATCAGGAATTCAGGAATAAAACTGAGTTGCTAGATGACACCTCAATATTTTATAATAGCCTCAAGGATGAATAGATTTGATTCTTCCCATGTAATGTAGGTTGTACTCATAACCCTAACAAGCAGCAACGACTGAAGTTATCGATGGGCTCAGAAAGGTGTTTGTATTCACACTCCGAGTCCTTGGTGCTACTGTTACTTCTGAAGAAATTATAAAGATGCTAGGAAAACAGATTTTGTGTGATGACTTCCATTTATGAAGTTGGAAATTGTGTATAGTATTTCTAACTCTTCACCTCACAAAGGTGACATAAAGTTTTCCTAATGAGATGAGACTGAAACTGTGTAAAGAGCCCTCTTTGCACAAATCCCAAAGCAGCAGCAGCAGGGCTACTACATCACAGTGAGTGGTTCCCTGAATATGTCTAAAACACATAAAATGTTCAATGCACAGCCATTCAGAGTGTTACTGTACCTCAAACAACTTAGCTGAAATGTATTCCTCTCCCTCATCCCAAACTTTCCTTTAGCTATGAAGATTCACAAAGACCAGAGACCTGCAACATAAACTGTCATACTAAAATCTATTAACAAGTATTTAGCTGATTCAATCCTAGCATTTCAAAACAGCTTATCTTAATAAAGTTTAAAAATTCAAGGACTTTCCTTCTCTAGACTGCTATGGTTGATGCCACTATCAGCCAGGTATCATCACACTGAGCTTTTGTTCTGAGGAAAAATGTTTCTAACATTCATTCATGTAGGGATGCATCAATAGACTAGAAGACACACCAAGTTATGTCTAAAATCCTAAGAGCACAAAGCAGCAACCCCCCATAAAACCCTGAAGGTTTAAACACTATCTCCTTACAAGAAATAGAGTATCAACACGCACACGTCTCTTGTAACTGATAGATTTTCTCTCCCTACTGAGGCAAGGAAAACAACAGAAATAGAAGGCTGAAACAGTAACATGGGATTTTTTTTTTTTTTTTAAATTAACCAATGTAGAGTTAAATTACACTCCAGGAAAAGGTAAACGTTTCATAAGCTATATAGTTTGAAGGCTAAGAGCAAACAACTAATGTATACTTAAAAGCGAAGGACAAAACTGAAGATGTAGTTCTGGTTCTCAGGTTCCTTTTAACTACCAAATACTATCTCTGAATTAAGTACAGGATTTTCTTTTTGCTATTTGACAAAGTGGGTGTCAAAAACTTTGAAGAAATCCTTCACTTTGAGGCAGAAAGTGCAGAGTACACAAGCCATACAGTACATAAACAACTAAAGACACTTAGTGGTCTTTTACTTGATAATGAAGATTCAGAAACTGAGTAGAAGGAAGAAAGAAAAAAAAATATCTCCAGGTACTTCTGGATGACCAGCTGTGGAGACACATCTTAAGAACTTGTGAGCAGATGAAAAGTAAGTTAGCTGTGACTGTTATGACTTCTGCATGAATATACACATGTACATGTTATTTTACAGGTGATGAGCTTTTGCACTGATGTTATGCCTTAATAGGAAATCCCAGGCAGGACAATGTTATTAAAGACAGGCAAAATACTTCTTAGAGTAAATCATGTACTTGTAAGAAACCATGAAGTCTACCATGTTGGCTGGAAAACCATTTACTCTATTACTCCATTTTACCACCAAGAAAAAAAAAAAAGAAAAACTTATCTACAAAGTATCTCGTCAAATATTGAGTTAGCATACTTCAGAGATGTGCAAATGCACCCTCCTCAAAAGACCTAGTCAAGGCAAGTAAACCTTGAAATCCAGACAGCTTCAGAATTAAATTCTTACAGTCCTAATAAGCACACATTTCTATTGGATTTTGTGAGTAATTGTGAAAGGAAGGAGGGCAGTCAGCGGACAACACTGAAATGTGTTTGTAGTCTCCTAACCCGTGATGTTATCCTGGGAATAATTAAAGAATTGTGAAATGAAGCCTTGGATCTAAACCTTACTGTAGAATCCCTTCAACTTCAATAGTACCAACCAGCATCACTGAAGCATGATTTGTGAAAATAGGAAGCAAAAAACATTCCTTAGCACTGTACTTGATCTAAACACTATTTGTACAGAATGTACATGTATGAGTGCCACCCGAATCTTAATAGAGATCACTAAGTCCGGAATGGCAACAGCATCAGTATTTACCCATCTTGAAGGGTATACTAAGCAAAGTATTACAGGTCACACTCCTAAATCTGTACAAGCAGAATGCTCGTCGAGAAGCAAGAAGCTGAAGATGAGTCTCCTAAAGCCGTAAGAGCTAAAGTCCAAATAACAAAATGAAAGCTTGTTTTTTCCACCAAGAACGCTATGTCAAGTGTTACCCATACAGTTCTTTCAGGTAAGTCTTCTGATCATATTTTACAATAGTTATTGTTATTGCTTGTTATGGAGCAAAACCAAATTACCCTTGCATGTTTTACAGAACCATCCTTCTACTCCCAACATTCAGGGAGTTGAGTTTTGTTTATTTTGGAGCATTTTTTTGGTGATGGCATTTGGGTTTTGGTTTGTTTTTTTCGCTTGGCTGTCAGCAGAAAGAATAATTTTATCCACATATGTGAAGTTTTCAAAATACTTCCAACTTACATAAAAAATGAGGTGTATTGTGGGTACATGACATACATAGAAGTAAAGATATTCTTTATAGAGCTTTTTGCAAACTAAACATTCCATACTGAGTTGCTTAAGCTGTAAGAAACTAAAGCACAACTCTCTGTGACATACAGTCACAATGTTCAAGTACACAAGGTAACAGAAGGAAATGCAATGCTAGCTCTGCTCTCCGTGGCCTAACATAAATTATTTTCTCCTACATTATGTGGAACATTTAAAAAAATGTAGAAGAATCGGAGGGATTTTTATTGTCTTGACAACTCTTCATTGAAGCAGATCACTATTTCCTCCACACAGTCTAAATGAATAGTTATTACAAACTGGAGGAAGATAGAGGATGCGTTCAGTGCAGAATGATTTCTTTTGTAAAGCAGTCCCAAATCTGTTTGAGTCCTGCCACAATAACAGTTTTTAATGATATAGCCTAGAAATTTGCTGGCCAGCTCCTGCAACGAACATATCTACCATAATGTCTGTGCATAGATTCTGTTAGGATATCATCACTGTAAGAATGCTGGAGCCCAATGTCTTTTCAAAGTAGTGGTGCTTAAAAGTAATGAATTTGTAAAGCAAGAAGAGAGCTTAAGAGCCAAGAGAAATAAGATCAGCTCTACTTCATAAATACAGAGCACAGGTCCGAGATGGAAGTTTAAAAAAAAAAAAAAATCCTTAAGAGTTTAAGAAAGCACTGAGCAAGCTCACACCTAAAACAGTAATTCTGTATTTATTGCATACCTGTTTTGCAACTTATCTGCATGTCTACAACCCTCGGTCTCTTGACAGCCTTTAATATAGTCTGCCATTAAATTATGTACCTTTGACATCTTCTATAGGGAAGGAACAGCTGTCAGAAGCTATTGCTATTGCTCAGGAAGATTGTAACAAGAGGAGAAAGCTCAACAAGGACAGTGAAAGACACCAGAAGTCAGCATACACAGATGTTGGACAGAAAACTACTAAAACAAAGTTAGAATTATTTGAATGTACTATGCATGACAGGGTAAAAATTTACTTTTCTCTACCTAAATGGCCTCTCTTTTAAAGACTGAGAACCAGTAACTCCCTTGCCTCTGAAGGAATCAGAATGGAAGGCGCTCCCATGAGAAAAACTGAATCCTCTGCATGAAGATGCATGTTCGGAAGAAACCCTGGTCAGAAAGATTAAGCTTTGGAGAAAGATAAATGTATTCCTGGTCCAGAAACAGCTGTTTCTACCAATATTAGCAGTAGAAAAATGTCCTTATATCCACCTCTTCTTTAGAGTTTAAGTGGACAGTAAACAGAGCAATGCCATTGTGAACTGCAGCCTGTCTCACTACAAGGCACCTATAGCAGCAGCCAAGCAAAATCTGGTTTGGAGAATTTAAGACAGGGATGTAATACAAAAAATGTAGACAGGCTGATATTTCTGTATTGTGAACACCTAGTTAAAAAAAGGTTTTTCCCCCTCTTGAAATACCCCAATCAGTACTTTTGGTACACATACCTCGAAGAATTCTCTCCTCATGGCAACGTAGAAAGTCCCAGATTCTAACAGTGCCGTCGTCAGAGCATGTAGCAAATTTATTATCCGTGGGTGAGAAACTGTTACATGAAGACACACAGCAGGGGAAAGAAGTCAGCATTTAACAGATTATCTATGCTTCTCAGACAGGGCAAAATTATACTGTAATGCGTTATACACCAAAAGATGCATTTGAACATAGGGACTTTTAAGTGAATATAGTGCCTGCCAAATGACACTATCACAAGGCATCAACTTATCATAGGGTTACTATGGCACTGCAGCCCCCTGTCCAATGTGGAAAAAAAAAAAACCCAGAATTTATTCTTAGCACCTTCCTACCTAAGACCGCACACAGCAGTGCCTTTTCTGCAAGATGAGAAGCAACTTGAACATGAATTGGTAACTGTCACGCTAGATTTTCATGTTTGGCAATACCATAAGAGAGTGACACTGTGTAGAAGCATAGGAGAACAGGTCCTAGGAAAAAACCTCCTCTTCAGCCACACATGCTTTGCAGCAGAGAAGCAAAAATAAGGGAAAGCTGGTCACAGGAAAATGCTAGTTGGATTAACTGCTGAAAAAAATTTTATACAAAACAAGTGTACCACTTATTGTAAAAGTAATTAGAAAAAATCCCTCTTATTATACCCCATCAACACCATGAAAAGAGTTCTAAAGACACAGAAGCAGCTTCCAGAATAAGCAGCCACAACCCCTTGATGAAAGGCACTATAAAAGCAGGGAGTTTAGCCACATGATACGGGCCAGAACACAGCCAGCAACTGACGGGCACCCACTTCCTTCCTGGTGCAGTAAAGACCATGAGAGTGCCCTCATGAACACCTAGATCTTTATGATCCAGAAAGGGCGTAAAATAGAAGAGAAATTCAGTGTATGGCCATGATGGTCAGATAGTAACTGAATCCAATGTAAGCACTTCTCATAACCAAACTCTGGCAGAAAATGCTGCACACTATCAAAGAAAAATGGTGACTTTAGTGGAAAGTGGTTTTGCAGCAGTGAACCTTTAGCACCAAGGGCCAGCACCTGAACCCGAAGAAACACTGCTTTAGCTTCATTTTGGATATGCAGCTTCTCTCCAGGCTTACTTTAAAAACATTTCCATGTCTTACTAAGATTATGTGCATGTTTGCTTTTGAAACATCCTTCATTTACATCTTACTGATAGTATCACTTTAGATTCCATCTTTATATAGACACTTGCACAACTGAGACATCAACACTGAACCAAGAGAATATCCTACAGTCTTCTTTTCAATGGACTGCTTTCAGTTTCAAGCTTGAAGAACCCATTCAGTATTAACATTAGACTTCTGTATGTGGCAGTCTGCGTGGGTATTTAGTATTACTGGAAGTCTTGGCTTCACCAAGCCAAGCAGTTCTTCACTTTATTTAGTGTTTTATTATTTCGTGAGAACTATGCAGGTGTTTTATTTCTGAAGGCTTTATATTTTATTCAGTTAGATTATTGAAGACTGAATTCTTTATTTGTAATGAAATTGTTGTCTTACACAGTGCGTATAAAAAGGAATAACTGATACACATCGTCACCATATAAAAATGAAAAGAATACCAGTGCAAAATGCAGACAAATACATCTCTAACATATTGCAGAGGCGGATACTGGGACAATACTAATTCAGAAAGGTGCCAGCAAAACTGTGAGAATGTGGAAACAAAAGAAAATACTGTGTTTATGTGGTGCAGGAAGTTTCCCAGAATCTGATAGAACCCAAGCATTTCTGCACCCAGAATACACTTAGAGAACAGTCTAATCATGGCAATAGGTACTACAGAAAATGGTATATTGTGTATAAACCTGGCCTCTCTAATCGCCTCCTTATGTGCCTGGAACATCTTGACGTTGTTCATGTTGGACTGCCAGTATTTCACATATCCCCCGTGGTCTGCTGTCAGCATCCACATATCATTGTGTGACCAAGTCATAGCCCTAACAGGGCTGTCGTGAGCCTGTAAATTCAGAAACAAAACTTCTAGCAATCATGTTCCAATACCATCTGACCCACACAAACACAAAATAAGTTCCTACTTAACAACTGCAACAAAAATGAAAACAATTTTAACCTAGTTAGAGACAAGACAGCATATGGAAACAAATAACCTTATTAGGTATACAATGGTCTTCTAAATAATAAGAATGTCTCCATTTTGTTGCCAAAATCTGTGTTTATTATTGCAAACACTCATGGTACGTTTTTAAGAACAGTTAAAGAACAGTAAGCATAGCATATGGAGATGGAATAAGAAGCATTAAATGAACTGCCTATAACCAGTCTGACACAGGGTCAGAGCAGAATGAAAAACAACAGACCTCTAAGTTTCCCACCACAGCCCTTAAATTACAGACCCACAATGAGCAGGGTGGAGATGTGTTCCTAAAACATGCTTCAAGACCTCAAGGTAATACACTGAAATCTTGACAGATTAATTTACCTGCAATATCGTTTCAAAATTGAAAGTCAGTCCATTCCATAAAGTGAATTCTCCACTAGATGCACCAGTGACCAAGCGTCTCCCCTCAGGAGTCCACTGAAAAAGAAAAATTTAACTAAACTCTGCAAATATAACATTCAAATATTTCTTCACAATTCTCCAAATAAATCAAAAGCTTTCCAGGCAATCCACAGAACTGGAATTCACTAGATTACTTTCTAAAGGATGCAATATAGACAAAAATGCAGAATCGTGCCAGAGGGCTTTTGACTTTCGTAATGCCAGGACATAGCCCACTGCAAAAGCAATGAAAAAAATCCAGTCATAGTGAAGGAACAGCTTATGGGCATACCAAAACATTTCTAGCACACAATAGCCATAACTAAACAATACTGCTGACATCAGAGAAGCTGGTAAACGATGCTACAGAAGTCAAACAGCATAGAGACCAAATTGCCTTCTGTGAGTCAAAATACATTGCCTCTCCACCCCCAAAAGGTGGGAAAAAAAAAAGTAGGTAGTGCACCACAAACTCTGAGTAAGAATTATGTACTCTGACCTGTCTGATTTCCTAAAACCCTCCACAGAAAGACTAGATACTGAAGTAGTCCATATGTTCCAAATGCTTGTTTTACTCGTATAGGCTCCAACGGTTACTCGGTTTCTTTCTTCAGTTAAGGGTATCACTCTAATTTAAACTAATACAACTAAATAAATCCAACATTATACTCACCCTGACAACAAACACTGGGCATTTTACTTTATTAGTAGATGTCCGAACAAACTTTGTTGTTACAGCATTCATAGGGTTGTTCAGCATTCCTATAGGAGGGACCAACTATGAGAGAAGAAACAAAAAAATTAGTAATGACATTTATTAACAGAAACTGCAAGAAGAGACAACATTCTGAACACCCATTTCTGGAAAAGCACATTTTTCATTTGCAGTTATATTATCAGGACTCAGGTAGCAGAAGCGTTCAAAAGTCTGCATGATTTACCATCTCAAAACATCCAGAGCCACCACCTTCAGGAGCAGCTTTGCAAGCTCAGTGCATTATAGAGGTTCTTTTACCCAAAAAGTAAAAGCCTATTAAATTTCAGGTTCTCCTCACGAACATGGATTCCAGCTGAACAAGATAAAGTGAAGATATCATTCACTTCTTTAAGGCCTCTTGTGGACAAAAAGATAACCTCAGCTGACAGGCAGAATCCTGACCTTCTGGACAAATTTTATCCACAGAACTTCATCAGGGCATGGAAAGATTTTACTTACATCATTATAATAGCCTGCATCAGGCTGGATTGCTCGCATATCTCGCTGGTCTCTCTGCCATACTCTATTCTGGAAAGAAGAGAAAAACTCCTGGTTCATACCAGCACTATGTTTCAATGGTAAACAGCACAAAATAAGGAACATATCAACAGTCTGGGAGATTCCAAAGCACTCCAAGAATTTTAGAAGAAACTCAGTTAAAAGGCTTTGATCACAGGAAACCTGTAGAATTTTGCGCAGCATGACCAAAAGATGTAAGAATGTTAGACTAAGGCAGTTAATTTATAATAGCAGCTTAATAATATGAAAGGAGCAGTTTATAATCTGATAATAAATAATGGTTCTTTAATAATCTGGTACTAAGCTAGATTATTGTAACAAAGATGACTGGTCCTTGGCTGTCCAGGTTAACGTGCTCTGCAAGAAGCACCTCCAACCATTTCAAAAACTTCCATTTCAATTCAAATTCAGGACAAGCATTTACACCATTAGCAGCCATGTTGATGAACTCTTAAATGAAATCCCACACAGTGACATGAGCTGGAAAGGAAGCTTCTGCACCTGAAGCATAAAGGTTAACAATGAATTCAAATGGATAAAACTTAGAAGAGCAAGCGATAAAAATGCCTTCAGTTAAATTTTGTGAGCTGTAAAACACAACCTTTTCAAAAATATTTAACATTAATAAAGAAAAATTATTTCAGCTTTCTGTTACAGGCTTTACGAATTTGAATCTCTGTAGACATCAGAAACAGAAGCTGAAATTCTAGGTAAAACACTTCCAGCATACACTGTTGTAAGTTTGCTGAAATTTCTTAAGCCAAAAGCAAAATGGCTTAAGCAATATATAAACTATTTGTCTCATTTTTATTGAGCTATATCAAATTAACTCAGTAGTGCTGAAATCAGGACCAAAATATAATTCTTGTATATCCTAATTTTGTCTAAGTGTCAAAAACCTACAAATCTGGGTTTGGCACTTTTTGTTTTGTTTTAATAAGCAGAAGTTTAAGAGTGCTTATTTCTGCCACAGTAAAAAAGGTCCTGAACTGCTAATTATTTTTTTAGAAGTAGTCTACATCTGATAGAATTTTTTTTGGACATTGCTAAAATAGAAGGATATTTTTAAAATGTTTGGTGCTTAAACAGATCTTAAAAGATAATTTAAATCTATTATTAAGAATATGTTACATCTAACATAACATCTACACACTATAGTCATGCACTGGCCATGGCAGATCCAATTTAACTTCACAATGTTGCTGTTGAGACTGAAACAATTCCTGTATTTCCAGATTATGTTCTGTTGCTTCTGAGCTAATAGCCAGTATTGTACAGTACTTGCACATTAAGTATATCCTAACCATAAAATTGCATTTCTTAAGAAATTATGCACTCCATCACGAATGCTAAATAAGCATTTTTACAGAAACACAAAATCTTTCTTAAATTTTGTCTCTATCAACTGTACAGAAAAGGATTTTCAGAGATCACAGTGCAAGCTGTAGCAGTATTTAGGAAAATCATGAGGAAACATTTTTATGGTGCCCTCATTTTGGGGGGGGGAAAGGTAATGGCTTCCTTGTCACTTCAGGGAATTTTTATTTGGAAACAAGACTATTAACAATTGCATTATTTATAATGAGTTTTTGTGTGATGTTCTGACTTTGCAGTGAACATAAGACACTCAGTTGCACTCTAGGTTGGAATTCCAAGACAGACTGGAGAAAATGGTGTTTAGACAAAGTACAAAATCAGCAGGGTATACACACAGTGCTATTATCAAGGGTTAAATCCCTTGGTATTCACATCACACACAAATTTACAAGCATTTGTTACGCCGTTTGAGTACACAGCAGTAGATCTCCCACTATTCCAGACTGCTCTATGGCCACTGGACAAACACAATCACAAGTTTCAGGATAGCAAAATGGTTTCCAAAACCAGAAAATTAACTAACCTCCAAATATTTAATTACAGAGGGGTTGTAGTCAATGGTCTTCCGGTTCACAGCTTTTCTCATCCGCTTGCCATCAAAAGTAAGCTGCTGCATTGCTTGCTGCTGTGCAAAATCAGGTCTCTTGTAGAACAGCTGCCGAGGCGCCTGGTGCTGGAACCTCGGCATGTGGAAAAATCGGGGGGGTGAGCCAATTTCTGTGGCCATGGCTATCTTGTTTCTGAAAGACTGCAAAAGGGGAAACACTAAGTTGCAACACAATAATGACAGCAATCCTGTAAGAGCATTTCCGCTAACTTAGGTTTACAAGGATGAATAGCAACTTCATAAAGCACGACTTATTAGGGAGTAGTATTTGCAGGTTCCTTGCAAAAATTATTAACACTGACAGTAAAGTGGTTAAGTACTTCTGCTTGCCATCAAGAGTAATTTTGTACTGGAGCAGATCACTATAAAGCTTGCTTTGCCATCCCTAAGCTACAAAGGTAAGGGAAATCGATGTGCTCAGTAAAAATTAAGTGAAGGCAGCGATAGTGGATCAAGGGTTGGACTTGATGATCTCTGAGGTCCCTTCCAACCCAGCCAATTCTATTAAAAAAAAAAAAAAAAAAAAACACAAAAAAACCAACAAAAAACAACAACAACAACAACAACAAAAAAAACCCCACAAAAAAAAGGAACAAACAGAAGAGGATACTTCAGATTCAATATACAACAAGAAACACCACATAATTTAACTACTAACAAAAAAAAAAAAGTTTTAAAGGGCTGCCTCAAAACCTTACCCTGAGACCCGAAAATAATTCCCTTTACATAACTTATAGTAAATGCCCCACGGATCATATATTACCTGTAGGTATACTTTTGATTCTATTACTGCAATATAAATTGATTATGCATTTATCCATCTTTTTCATAAACATAACCAAAGATAACATCCCCCCAGCAAGATCCACTGAGAATGTTAAGAAAATCTGAGGGACAAGGAGAAAAATTCAACATTCAGATTTTTTCTGACAGAGGGAAATAACTTTAAAACCTCACTTTTCAGTCTGTGAAATCCTTAAATAATGAGATCCATCATAGCAACCTCTTAACAACTAAATGCTGCACTACGCACTACCAATAAAATATGCAATAACTTGAGACTAAGCAGGGACACAGACTGAGCCAGTGAAAGCTCAAATTTTCAACTTGTACTCCTTTCCCTTCTTGAACTTGTAGGTTGGCCAAAATTTTAAACTGAACTAAGCTGGCACTGCCATCAAGGGAATGGAAAAAAGTCTGGGAAACCCTCAACTGCATGAAGTCTAAAGTGACCTTAAGCAGCAAGAGACTTAGCTAGAAAAGCTGAAGCTCAGTTAAAACTAAATGTGCTGGAGTGTGTCCAGGAAAGAGCCACGAGGATGATCAAAGGGCTGGAGCACCTCTCTTGTGAAGACACTGAGAGAGTTGGGGTTGCTCAGTCTGGAGGGGAGAAGGCTCTGAGGAGACCTTATTATAGCCTTCCAGTATCTGAAGGGGGCTACAAGAAAGCTGCTGAGGGACGTTTTAGGATGTCAGGTAGTGATAGAACATGGGGGAATGAGTTCAAACTACAGGAGATTTAGATTGGAAGTTAGGAATAAGTTCTTCACCATGAGGGTGGTGAAATACTGGAACAGGCTTCCCAGAGAGGTGGTGGAAGCCCCATTCCTGAAGTTAAGGCCAGGCTGGACGAGGCTCTGAGCAACCTGATCTAGTGGGAGGTGTCCCTGCCCATGGCAGCGGGGTTGGAACTAGGTTATCTTAAAGGTCCCTTCCAACCCTGAAAACTCTATGATTCTACAAAAGTGTTTATAAAGAATCAAAGTAAATTTAAATAAAAGGAATGAGAACAAATCTGGTAGATTTTTTTAAAAGAAGTTGAAATAATACGCCTGTAAATTCATCAATGTACTTTCCTATTTCCTATTTGTACCTGTATCATCAAGAGTTGGAAACTTAAAACTTTGTCTTGCTTTTTTTTGATTCCAGTGACAGAAAAATGTTTTAATTTTTTAATCACCAAAATAAAGTCAAGCTAGAAATGCTACACATAAGATTAAAAAGTTGTTAATGGTTTGATCCTTATTAAGAGGCTCTGTAACTACAAGGAGCAGACTGCCCTTCAAATATTAGACAGTTCATTGGCAAGGAGCAGAATTACTCTTCCCAGGCTTTGCAAACCTAGGAGTCAGACTCCTTTCTACTGTGAGCTGAAGTGCATCAGGCCAGCTGCAAAACCAGCTGACACCTGGCTGTGAGCTAGGAAAACTGATGTGCAAGGGGACAAACCAAATTAGAGCATTTGCATTCAAGACAAATATGTCTGAACAGAAATAACCTTTCCTTATGAGGGAGGGACCTTTAAGACCTTTGGCAGGAGTAGAACCTTTTATTACACCAACTTGTGTAACTGGAAAGAGACCAGTTGTCAAAACAGCCTAACCTCTACCTCCTGCCTGAATGGCCCATTTGCCTGAAGACTGCCCCATATCAGGTGGTCTCCAAACACTGCCACATCCACAGGACCACTGGTACAACACAGTTCCTACAATGGTAAGCTCCACTGAAACAAGGAAAAGGTATGGAAACGTTCCCATGCAGGAAGCATGTCAAGTACCCTAACACTCTCAGATTCTCTTGGCACTCATCAGAAGGTAGCTAATTTGTACAGAAGAGTTCCAGGTGTTAAATCTCAAAGGTAAAATTAAAAGTGTAATACTATTTTTCCATCAAAAAAGAGAAAGCAGCTTCTTAAAGGGATACAAAAGCAAGCAGGCATTAAAGATGCATGTCTTTTTAGTGTAGTTTTAAAGCTTATGTGTTGCTCAAGGGAAAAAAAAGATAGCAAATTTCCAGTACTAATCTTTCTCAAGTTTAAAGATATGAACTCCTGTTCCAACCAGTGATGTACACCAGAGGGAAAAAGATGCTTTCAGAGACACATCTGTAGTCTGTTAGAGATGGTTATTATTGATAAAGAAACCATTATCTACAGTATGGATCAATTTAGATATCAGATACCCAAAAGCATTGCAAACTGTCTTAGATTTGCACAACATTCACTTAACATGCAATCAGCATCAGCAAAAACTGTCTAAAAGGCATCTCAAGACTAACACATTAATTACACCACTCCACACCTATAGACCCTTTGAAGTTCATGATTATGACAAGACATTATGCAACATCACAACTGACATGACAAGCGAGATGACACAGGATTAGGAAAGGATTTTATAGTCTCTTTATATTCCAAGCTGTTTCTACAGCTTTTGAAATCATGGCCTCAGTCACAAATAGCCTCCGACCTACAGTTACCAGCTCTGCAAAAAACAGTTTTGTCTACTCAGTTCAAATATCATCCTTTTATCCACCCAAAATCCTTGCACCCACATCACATTTGCAGACATCACGTACATATGAACAGATTAGAAAGTGTCTGGAAATGCATGTAGATGCACATGTGTATAATACTGAGCAGTTTCCTAGCAAACTCTGCATTTATTTCCAAAAACCTCTACTCCAGTCAGACAAATATACCCATTTAACATTTAAGCTACCAGCATCCTACCTTGTCTTTTGTTGGGACAAACCAATGCCTCAAAACTCTCTCTTTCAGATCTTCTGTATCAGCTAGAAAGCACCTGAATTCAGTGCATCCATAGCTGAAGCTCCTGTTTTATCAAGAGCATGAACAGAAACATGCAAACAAGTATTAGAGGACAAAACGTAATCCAGAACAGTAACAACCGATTTAAGCAAAGTACCAAACTTTGTTTTTATTTTAGAGTCTATCAACAAGAGTTTAGACTGAAGTGTCCATTTTTTCCCCTAACACACAGAATCAAAAGCAAGAGCATGATATTTCCAACATCAAGGATAGGTCAGCTCTTGTTTTATTGTTTCTAGATAGTAATGTTACCAATAAATTGCTATTCTCTTCTAGTTCATTACACTTTTATGACAATTTGCACCATGAATTGAATTTTTGTATGCCATTATTGTTCGCAGGAAAAATACATTCCAGAGAGCTGACTGCCAGCTCTCCCCCCCTCCTCCTGTACCTACAAATACCCTTGAAAGATGACTAGATTTTACACATTTTGGGGCTAAATGTATTTGGGGATCTAGAGAGACTATATATTGAATTAACTGAGCACAGATATAGCCATCAAGAAACACTGGGCCCCTGTTTCAGCTAAGGTGACAAAAGTAAACCTGGAAAATACAGTCAAATTGGGGAATACACATCTGACAAACTGAAAGCAGGAAGAGATGGACATAAAAAAAAACCCAAACACAAGTTAGAAGAGACACAGTAAGAGAGTGGGAGTAACTTCAGAATCAAAAACATTAACTGAGGTGCAAGGTCAGACAAGAAAGAGCTGAATTAGAAACCTGACAAATAGAAACATGTTAAAAAGATAGGAATTAAAAATAAAGGGTCTAAAAATAATGTAGTTGAGAAAAAACTGGGCAGAAGAAAATGCACAACAGAACTCACAGAGCTTGTGATTGGATCCAAGGTGCCCATCACTGTCCCTTAACTATCAAACACCTGCAACAGCACCCTTGATCCAAACCCCAGAGTGCCATGGGGTTGGCAGCTTTTGCTAATGCTATCAAGGAAGCTGAGACACATGGCTGTAGAACAGTTAAAAATTTGGAAAAAAAAATTATAACGACCTTATAACAAGGCAGCCTGGTGTCAGATGAGAGACAGATTTTGCCTTTTGAAACAGAAGTCACAGAGTTTGTATGGGCAACAAGGTGCAACAATGGAGTGCAAAGTTGCCAACTTGGCCCAGTTGTGAGGAAGTGATACACTTTTGTCAAAGGCCAAGAAAAAAACCTTTTAACAGCAGAAAAATTTGCATAACGTTTTCTCCCAGTATTTAAAAATCTTATTCACACTTTTGAATTACATAAGGAACAGCAATAGCACGTAGTTTTCTGCATTTTTACATGCAGACCTCAAAACTTCTCTACAAAATACGCACACAAGAGTATAGTAAGCTTAAGCCTATGAAAATTAAAACCTTCTTTACATTCTGAGAACAGACTCCTTAATTATTCAGAAGTGCTAGAGGCCCATAACACAACAAATCACAAAACTCAAGCCAGCCAAAAATACTGACCCATATTATACAAGACTGCTATAAAGCAACATCGCTGGTCCCTGCAGCAAGCAGACTTCCCTGGGGCTCTACTCCCCAAATATAGGAGTATCTGCTCTTCACGTTCTACTTGTCAACAAAACTTTCCTGGAAATGGGTATCAAACTCTTAACACGAAAAGTGAGGGGGAAGGACTTGGCAGCTTTCCCCATTACAGTCGCTCTATTCTAAGTAAAACAAAAAACAAAACCAAACTTCAGCAAAACCACAGAAACAGATACTTTAATCATTGGCTAAGTTAAAATAAACTGCTCTGTCTGAAAAATTCAATAATGGAGGCCCTTCAAATATGTTTCAAACACAGTTCTGAATGTACTACACTATCGTGATGAAGGACACCTTTGGATTTTTAACATAACCCAAACACATACACACAAAGTCAAAGGTCTTATTCTCTGCAAGAAGAGCAGCAGCGCTGATGTTTGAAAAAAACCCCAACACCTTTAAGTGTCTCATGCAAACACATCATGGCCAAGATCCTCTGAAACAGTAGAGAAAGTACAGGCAAAATTTGGTATTAAGAAATCTCAAAATTCAAGATGAAATGGGCTATCAGGGAAAAGACTTGAAACTGCCAGTCTGAAAGTCTCAGGCTACAGAGCCTAGGTGACAGCCAACAGCTGAGTCTGCTTAGCAGCACCTGGAATGCATTTTTAACAGTTTCCCCATGTTTTGCATTTCCAGTTCTAAACAATTCCTTGCAGTCAAACAAATCTCAACCACTCCTCATTTTATTTACAGACTAAACCCTTAATTTATTATAAAATAGACATATTTACAGAAGACAGGTGCTTAAGTATGTCATAAACAAGCCAAAATACTTTAGTTCACAGGACTCAAGAGACAGGCCATTTCAGCCACAGCAGAGACCATTGCCTTCACAAGCAAACCAACCTCCATCACATCCCCTCCTGAGTCTCACAAAAGCAACCTGTGCAGCAAGTTTCTCAAAGTGTATTTCAAAACAAACACAGAACAAACACAGAAGCAACCAAGAGCAGTAAGAGGAGATGTATGGCAGACTGCACCTAAACCTCAGTTACAAGATGCACAGGATTTGGTCTGCTGCCATGATTTCTATATTAGTAATTGAATAGCTTTACTTTAAGTTAGCTTACTTGCAATATTTTAATAATTTCAACCAAACTGTCTTTTGCTACTGTGGGTCACTACAATAGCAGTGATTCATCTTCACTGGTTGAAATATATCTAACTCGTTTTCCATGTTAAAGTGATTACTGATACTGCCATACCTTGGAGCTACCATTTTGTCAGGAAACAAAATTTTAGGACCAACTTTTAAATCACATATCATAACATGACAAATAATGAAAAATAGCAAAAGAAAGACAGTTTAAAATCAAAGAACATTCCTTATCCTTGCTAATGCTAAATATCAAGCTATTCTTCAGCTGGTTATTACATCAGGATCTGCTGAACTGACATTAATCTGAGGGGAGGGGGAGGAAATCACAGCTGAATCTGGCAGGAATGCTCCTCCTAGCTTCAGCCAACATGCAGATCATCTTATTTGTAGTGAGAACATATTGTAGGTTCATAATCAACTTGATATTAAATGAAGTTTAAGAATTAAGAATGCTTTTTTTTTTCCCCCCATAGTGTTACCTGGGCAAGTCTTCTGACACGGCCATGCTGTTTGGCATACCAGCTTCTGGGACAAATAAGGGTAAAAGAATAGCCTCTTAAGTTTCTCTACTAAGAAACCAACTCCCTGAGGGAGGAGCAGGAGGAAGGGAAATAGTGTGATCATGTGAAAAACTGCCTTTATATGGTGAGAAGAGTAAGAAGCTTAAAAAAACCCACACAACTAAAGCCAATGTTTTTCAGTCATTATTAAACGTATTTCAAAGATTCTTTTTCTACTTTTCTCTCCAAAACATTTGAGATTTCTACTCCTCTCTCAGCAGGATACTTCAAGACAAAAGAACTTTTTATTTAATTGCATATTTTAATGGTAAAGGCCACTCTCCACCCAAGTCTACACCCTGGCTAACTTGTACCCAGAAGTGGAGGCTTTGACAGTTCAAGGTTATGAGTTCAAGGTTATTTACACACTTCATGTATTCAGAAGATGATACTAAACATATTTACAGACACACTGCAAAATAAATGTCCTGTAACATACCATCCCACAGTATTTTCCTACCAACAACTGACGGTTTGGTTTGGTTTTTTTCCTCACAGGTTTTATTACTTTTCATTAAGTGTTGTAGCAAATGCACAAAAAGATTTAACAAAGACAGATCTGTTTGTTATATCCCTCTAAACAAAAACTTAATTTTCAAGCAGTTACATTAGAAGATATGTTTACAGCAGAATACCTGCAGTTACTATGCCCAGATACAGCTAACAGACACCCTTAAGCAAGAAGAGTGGCACTAGAGAGAACAATTCAAACTTTATCAAATCACACAATGCTGCTAAACAAGCCTTATGGGCCCTGCTTTTTGAAATCCAAACCATACTTCCCTTAACAATACTTCCCATTATTGTCTTACAGGTGAATCAAAGAACTTTAAACAAAAAAACCTCACCACGACCCCATCAACCAGCACTCCCTCTGTCATGGAAACAGTAGAAGAAAATACTTCTAAATTACTTTGATCACATCAAGTTCTGACTGTAGATTATTTATGTGGATAAAGACAGAATTTGAAAGTGAAGCTTCTCAGTATTTCCTCCAGTTAAAATTTAGCAGTCTAGTGTACAGGTACACCATTCTTTTTGACAGAGTTTTGCGTAGAAGATCAGTGCATATCACCTGCTTGCTACTGGCTAGGTTAGAAACTGTTTAATTAAATGAGAAACAAACTTGAAAAAAAAACAAACAAAAAAACCCAAACAACCTGGGATAACTATTGCAATTTTAAGCTCTCAGTGTTTTAAAGTCCACACAGTATCACTCAAGCAGCTCTAAACATGTCAGAAACATGACTATTTTAAAACACAGTCAGTAAAGGGGTTCTTCCACAGAAAAGAATTTTCAATACCAGGAATACCTCCCAAATGTATGGTTGATGTATATACCACTTGCTCACAACAGAAAATTAGTTAGAATGATACTTGCTTTTAACTGGAATCAATAGCCAGCTCTTCCAGAAGTAGAAGTTCTCTGGTCTTGCTTTGTGAACCACAAGCCATGCAAGTGCCTGTTCTGAAGACAGCCTACACACACTGCACAACGACTACATTTAAACTTCTCTAATAAATAGCTTTCTCATTTTCCATTTGATACAGTTCAATAAGAAAATGTGTTCATTTTCTTTATCAATACAACTTTCAGTAAAGGAAACTGGAAGTCCCATACATTAATCCTGCACAAAGGCTTTCAGAGAGCAAGGGTTCAGTGTTAAATTTTCCCCAATTACAGAAAGAGTCAAGCCCCCCTGAGAGTAAAAACTCAGTAGAAGTGCTTGTCACCAGAGCTTTAGTTTTAAAAACTAAGCTCTCCAAGGATCTAAAATCCCCTGGCATTTCCTTTCTGCTTCATACTGCCTGCACTGAGAATACCAGCAACTTTTCTGACAAAAGCAGCACTTCAGTTTACAGCTCTAGATCAGTATTTTCATCTTACTGTACAGAGAGCTCGGCAGTTGTGGTTTTTTACATTAGTAAAGAGTCCATAGCAGATATTATTAGAAATAGTTTATTTATTAGGCTTAATTTTGATGAGAGGACCAAAATATTTGCATCCACCACTAGAAAAAGATTGCAAAGCACTGGTTTGATGAGTGACTCAATTACCAATTTAACTCCAAACTCCATAATTTAGCAGTAGTGCAAACATTGCAGAATAAAATTCTGTATTGACATGCAATCTGCAATCCTACTTGCAAATAATTTCTCTTGTGATATAATCACAATTCTACTGGTCTCTGCAAAGAAGTGGGATGGTCTGCTTTCAAATATGTGCCAAAAGGAAGAAAGGTGTTTATGAAGTGAACTGGTGATCACAGGAAGGAGGACAATGGTAGGAAGCAGGACTGCTCATCACACTCTCAAAATTTGACTGCAGCAATAGCTACTGACTGAACTGCAGCACTGTGGGATGAGCCTAAGGGATTGCTGAGGTCCAGTTCCATAAGGACCAAAACCCAACCTAAAGCTGCTGGCATGAAAAAAGCAGCCCTACCTTGGCCCCAGCTGTGTGCTTCTGTCCCACATGAGCACCCCTCTAAGCCAACACAAAGACTTGATGACCACACTGGCCATCCAACTAAGAAACCATGTTAAGAGACTCCTTTTCCTAAGCCTAGTCAAAACCCAGCACAGATTCTCAGTCCACTTACTATGGAGTTCCAAGAATGTCTCTACTGACACAAGAGATTGGACAAACAAGAAGCAGGGAAAGTTACCACTCTGGGATGCAGTACCAGTTTGAATGCCAACATGCACCCAACAGGGTAGAACTGCACCACTGCTTTGTCTTCAGGCTGCAAGTCAAGCACTTGCATCAGCTGTGGCACCATTTATCCCACTCAAAGTTCCTGCCAGACTCAGATTTCCAGATGAATGCTCATACACATGATAAAATACCAGTAAGTGTGTTACCACAGCTTCATGATGAACATGAAAACTACACCAAACCTGTACAATACTTCAGGCTCCTTGTTAGCTAGACTCTGGCCTCCCTTTAGGGGAGTAAAAATAAGGACATATTAACATTCTTTTCTATCACATTTCTTTTGGATTTGGGAAAATTATTCAAGGAATCCACAAATATTTAAACCCAGGAAGCATGGATTATTTCAAGCATCTATGTGCTCCCCTCAAAGTGTAGAAAACACTAATACACAGAACTGATTAGTGTCAGCACACCTATACTTCTAATTCCAAAAGTGCTTTTGGCCTATCCTGCCACCCTGTTCAGTTCAGGGGTACTTGCTTTTGGATAAAGTTACAGACAAAAATTCCAAAATTCATGAGCAACTGCCTTAAATTAAAGCTTGGTACTAAACAGACATGACCTTAAACATTTACTTAATACAGCAAATATATCAGCTCTTTATAAAACATATCCCTAAAACCCATGGCATATTGCCTCTCAACATACAGTGCAGTCACTCTGTGCAGCATTAGTCAATGTCAGGGCAGAGTCCCCATCACCTCCACCTCACCTCTTCCAGAACCAGTGCTTCTGACAGGGGCCAAACAGAAAATTGAGCTAGACTAAAGGATCTCCCTCTGCAGCTGCCCATATCACAGCATAAACTCTGGTACCATTAGAATACAGGCAACAGAATACTGGTTTTGATTATATAAAAGCACTAAATATTCTCAGTTACATCAAATTTTTAATTTGACTGATAACATTTTCCAGGCTTCAAAAGTTGATAGAATTTATTTTTTTTAAATACCTGAAATACTTTTAAACACTTGCTATCTAGTAGCAACGAGCTCATGACAAGCATGTTGTTCTTCCCCATGCCAAAATTAACTCACTAAATAAAAGTAAACAGAAAATGAAGCATGTTCATATATAACAAATGAATGGGAGGAAAAATCCCATTTAAATGAAAATTTAAATTGAAGAGAAACTTGTAACTCCTTTTCTGGTAGAAAAGGATGCATGAGGATTACTTCCTCTAGTATGTAAGTACCCAGAGAGGAAGATATGTTTTCATTTCTATCTAAAAAATTGTGAAGAATTACTTATTCCTTATACTGTGTGTATATACATATGTATGTAAGAACAATTCCATGTCAATGTCTGAAGCAACACTAGTACACAACATAAAAATTTTATCAGGGTTAGTGAACAGCAAAGTTCAATACTGTAGAGCAAGTCTTTCCATGGCTGAGAGTAACTGATAAAAGCAAGAAACTCTGTTTCAAACAGAACCCCCAGTTCTTGACAAGATTTCATTACAATGTACTCAGTACAGTTCATTATTATTTTACCCGGTATATTTTTCAGTCCTTAATCCATGGATTTTTAGCATTAAATATTATCCCATATCATGGAAATCAGCCCTTACTCTTCCTGTTCAACAAGGTATCTTGATGAACAGTTTCAGCTTTTCTTTTCCCCCCCTCCTTGAGTGAAAACCAGATACGTGGCTTCCCAGACAAACTGCACCAGTCCATCTTGCTCCAGAGATGTTATAATCTAGCGCAGAGGTAAAACAGGAACAAGGCTATTTGGCTTAGGTTCAAAATGGCATAAATTAATTTGGTCTCAGATGTCCCTCCACATTCAGAGAAGGCCTTACAAATCAGAACTGTGATCAGTCTAAGCAAGTAAGAAGGAAGTGTACTGAAAAAGTACAATGGCTTAAGGGTCTCAAGTCAGTAGTAGATATGAACACTCTGATACGTGCTTAAGCAATTAGAAATACTACAGTTTTCAATTTTGTTTCTGGGTTAGATCTGTGTTGTGTTTTGGGGTGTTCTGTTTTTTTATTTCCTTCCTTAACTCAAGCTCCCTTTAGACAAGAGAAACCAGCTTGAAATAACACTTATAAACTAAGCAAACAACAGAGGGCTGGAATACTTTGCCACTTTTCTAATTACGACCTCCACACAAACGCAGGCTTCTACTACTCGGTTACACATTCAGGCCTTACCTCCTCCCCATCATAAACTTTAAGGTAAAATACCACAAACTGAAGAACAATTTTATGCAGTGTTTCAACACCTTGAGTATATGCATAGTGTGGCAGTGTTATCAAGAGCAATATTGCACAACAGAAGAGACCAGCTTGCTTTCTCTGCTGGTAAATATATACTTCATATCACATTTCAAGTTTCACAACAGAATGACTGGTACACTCAGCCTGAATGTGGAGAGCTGCTCAACCAGAAATTACATTCTATTCATACTGAGTAGGTTTCTTAAATAATAGTGATAAAGAATGGATTGCTGGCAAGTTTAGCACCATTTTAAAAATATGGTACAACGGATGCTCTGAAATGAAGCCAAACAACTAACAACAAAATACACGCAGCAAAGAACTGTTTAGCTACCAAAAAGTCTACTTCTCTGCTCTTACTTTCAGAGCTTCTCTGTCAGAAAATTAAGCTTAGTTTAAGGTCTTAATCTATTGACATATCTTTACTGTGTTCTCCCCCCACCACTATGCTCTAAAAATGCTCAGTGTTAATGAGGTCTACCTATCAATTACATTTCTTCATTTACTATACCAACCAAACCTGCATATCTTTATTTTCACTCTATATAAATTTTCCAATAACAAAATGATACAGTATCAGGAATGAAATTACAGCAAATAAAGAAATGTTGTTCAATTCACAAACAGGACAGTTTTCTGTTTGCTTTTCTAACTTTCCTGCAGAAATATATGAGCAGTTTTCTACACTGTAAGCTAGAGTAATATCTCAGCAAGGTTAAAATTATTTTCATTTCCAGCATTAGTAAACCAACTGTGGAAACTCCCCAGATATCAACTATGTGGCCAGCAAATACAAAACATTAAATATTTTGCATGGAACCATCTCAGCAAAAAGTTAAACCACACTTCTTTCTTACCCCTACTCAACCAGAAGTCTTTTCCAGATCATTTTTTTTTTTTTCAAGTGAGTCAAAAAAACTAAGCTATCTGCTAGGGATGAGAACAAACCAGCAGCTTTCTCATCCTCTCCTCAGCTCAAGGCCTCTTTTTTTGCTGCAGCAGCAGAAGGATCTTGAGAGCAACTCAGGATCCCATTAGGTAACTGCTTCCTGTGCTAACCTCTGAATACAAAACTAATAACAAATTTTCAACCCTAACAGTCCAAACAGGCTAATGTTGACTGCTGCAAGGATTTAATGGAGGAGCAACACTTCAGGTAACAGGGAAAGAATTTATTTTTAGTGGCTGACATTTAAGTTAAAAGGTTTTAGCAGCTTCAGGAGTATTAAATTAAACACACACTAGTTACTAGCACTAACGACCCCTGCAGCTCAGAAAGACTTGGGTTGTTTCCCCCATCTTTCACTACTAACTTCTCAAAAGCAATGCTCTTAGTATTAAATGGTAGTGCCATCCACTCCAAACAGACCAAAGCAAGAAGGCCATGTACTGCTTACCTTCCAAACTACAGCACTTGGGCAGGGAAGAAAAATTCTAACAGCAAAGCAATTGAAGACCAGCCAGATTTTTGTCATCACATTGAAAGTGTTTAAGTGAGAAGCCTTTAAACAACATTTTCAGATCTTCCCATCAGAAATACTCCAGCACAACTGAACAAGATGTTAAGAGACAGATTTAAAAACATGTTTTATGATTACATATTCTCGTACTAAAGATTATGGCAGAACAGTGCAGCAAACTGCTAAGATGTAAGAGTCAATTTAACTGATGGGAGAATTCAGGAGAGGGAAACTCCAAAATATTTTAACATAGTATTGTTTCAATATTATAAACTCTCTCACAACTACGTATGGAGTGCTGCCTTCCTTAAAGGAAGGCTAGAACAACTGGAGTTAGGAAAAGTATAAAAGAATAAACATCTATTGCAAGAAGCAGGATGAGGCAACTAATGTCTACACAGGAAAAGTTATTCCCAGATACTACTCACAAAATACAACTAAGGATATAATGAGGTACAAAACCAGCAGAGTGCAAAATTACTTATCTATAACTTTTCTAATACAAACCTAGGTGCCCAAATGAGTACCAATATTTCAAAATGCTATTTTAAACCATACAGCTATCTACTCATAACAAAGCAGCAACCAGTCAGCAAGAGAAAAATAACATCCGTCTTCATTGGAGGCACAGAGTTTAATTCTCTCCTGCAGCAAAAAGCTAATTTTCTTTTTTCCTGAATTTAAAAGGTCACCTAGGTTTGCCACCCAAGCCCATAAGCATGGGCCGGAGGGTCCCTACCAGTGGAATGCGCCACTTTATAATTATTAAATCCATCCACCCTTCCAGAATAGGCAAGTGCCAGCTACACATGGCTCTCTCGACCCGTAGCGGCCGGGGCTTCCCCAGCTCTACCTCCAAGCAGCCACTACCCAATTTCCGCTCAAACCCAAGGTGGAGAGAATAGCAGCAATATATTTTTTATTTATTTATTTAAGTAGAAAAAGACAGAACTAAGAACCTCCAGCGAGCCAACACCAGACGCCTATACAGCAGGCAGGAACGAGAACCAACCTGCGAGCTCCGAGCCCCGGTTTCGGCCGCCACTTCAGCCCTCCAGCGCACCCCACCCCGGGCCCGCCGTCGTCGAGCTGGGCCCTGCGCGCAGCTGAGCCCACGAGCAAGGCCTGGGCCTCGCGGGCGCTCCCGAGGGCACCCCCGTCCCGGACAGCCCTCTGGCTCCACACGTCTGCGCTCAGCTGCTGCCGCCGTCGGGACGTGAGGAGCTCGGTCTCTTCCCGGCCCCGGCCACACCGCTTCTGGGCCGCGGCCTAAAAATGGCGGAGGCGGCCGCGCTTCTCAGGCTGCTAATACCCGTCCCGCCGGCGGGCCGCCACCGACTTGCACTCACCGTCCGGCCAGTCCCTCGCACCCCGACTCCGCAGCCCCTCTCTCCTCGCCGCTCGCCCCGTCCCGCCGGGCCCGGAAGCCACCGCCTCACGCGCCGCCGCCGCCCGCCATCTTCCTTCCCCCGCCAGCGGCCGGACGACGCACGCGCCCAACGTCAGCCAGCACGCGGGGCGGGGCGACGGGCGGGGCCTGCGCGCTGGGCCAGCGGGGGAGCTGCCCGCCGCCAGTGCGCATGCGCAAGGGGCAGGGCACACCCGCCTGTCTCCCTCAGCCCCTTTCCCGCCCGGGTCCGGGTCTCGGAGCACAAGCGCCAGGTCCGAACAGCGTCAGTGCTCAGAACCGCCTGTTCGTGCCGCTCCTCTGAGATCACCTTCAGAGTACTGTGTCTGTCACACTCCTCCGCACGAGACTTGCGTCGACTTACAAAGGTACCGACAAGTAGCAGTGCCTCCCAATTGCAACTATTACGGGCTTTCACCCAGAAGCGTAGGTAAAGAAATCTAGAGTACAGGTTTGTTGGGTTTTTTTAAATAAAAACGAGTCCTCATTAAGAACCTATCCATTTAAAGGATGAAGTCTTAAAGCTGCTTTAACAGAAACATTTCACAGGGCAAACCAGGTTGCAGTGGAGATGCCACTGGAAAGCACATACCCTACCAAAAGAGGCCACCTTGCATGTATCTTTGTTTTTTACTTATAATTCTCCTGATCTGGTTAAAGTTACTGTGGTTAACTAGAAAGGTATCTCTGGTTCAGCGGTCTGTGGGAGATGTAAGGCTACTGTGAGGTGCTTCAGCTGAGGGAGCCCCACCACTTGTCTCATACTAAGAGCTGAAATAACACCGGGTCTCTCCCACTTCTGCAACACCAGTGAAACTCCGCTGCTCACGATGATAAGCAGTGCCTTGGCTGGACACACCTGTCTAACTGCTTTGTCCCAGTGATCCTTTCCTGCAAAATTTGGTGGTGAAATTATTGAAATATCATTGAGATCAATCAATTGAGATTGATTCATGAGATGAAGAGGGCTGTCTAAGAAACTTAAACTCACTAAAAGTTAACATTCTGTGGTTGTTGCCAACTCCCCACCTGTGAGCAAAGATAATCCTGGGCATACCTCTCCTGCAGGCTTCACCAAGAGCTGCCCCTCAGAGTCACCTCACAATATTTACTACTGGATTACTTCTGAGAACAGTGGTGGTTAGCAAGTTAATGAAGGAAGATGGCCACCTGACTTTAAAAGCAAAGATTGTTTTTCCTCACCATTTTCTTTTCTGAAACAGTATACAGATTGTGTGTCTTTTTATAAAACACATGGTCTTAATTAGAAATATTTTTTAATTTACACTAAGCAATAGAAAAGTATTGAAGCTGCAAAAATCCACTGTCCTGATCAAAGAATTAAAAAAAACCCACAAAACCCCCCAAAAATAAACAAAAAAACCCCACAGAAATGGATGTCACCCACCACTAAACTTTCAGGAACAAGTTTCTTTTAGTTAAAAAACAAAACAAACAAACAAAAAAAAAAGAAACACATTGAAAATTCTGGAATCTGGGAGAGGGACTGTATGAAAAACAAATGCTTGGGACACTGGTAAAAAATTTTCAGCTTCTTTTCCTCTCACAATCCAGGCATCCTTACCAACATACGTGTGGAACAAACCAACGGGACTACCTGATCTCCACCCTGACTGCACCTGTGAATGACAAGCACTGGAACACCCTGCATCCACAACTCCCCTTGCTTAGGTCCAGAGGGCTGAGGAAACAATCCAAGTTCCCAGGTTCTGCTGTTCAGGTAAAGGGGTTGAGGGTTAACCTTAATACTGGAAGCTGCGTTTAGTTTGAATGTCGTCAAGAATCTGCTGCAATTCTTCATCTTCAAATCGTCCCTCCAGGCTGCAAGGTAATAACAGTGAGGGCACATCCGAGGTTTTAGAAATCATCTTTCACACACACACACACACCCTTGGATTCACTTCAGAGAGACGTAATTCTCTCCTGTCAGTCTCCACACCATCACTATCCACCTGTGTGGACCCAACAGGAATCCCCTGTAACACTACTGCACAAATACCACTCCCATCCCTGTGCTCTACCTTCTCCCCAAATGACAAAACCAGCCTTCCCAGAACTTTCTGCTGAATTATTTCAAAACATGCTAGCAAAAAGGTAGGTACAGGTTTAAGCAGACCTCCATATGAAGTCCACATAACCTCATGCTCATAAGCCAGTCTGGTCTTGCCACAAAATCTTAGCATATATGGAAGAAACTAATTCTGAAGCATGTTTCATTCCCTCTTCTATCTCAGGCCATGAGGTAACAAATCAAGCTACAAAAACAGAGTAAAAAAACACCCAAATATGGCTGGGTGGCCTAAGAATCCATATTTAAGCTGTTACACTTGATTTAGTAAATGCTGTCAAAAGTGCACTAGGGACACTTGCAAAGAGTGCCCCACTGTCAGATCAATAGGTCGATGAAGGATGGTCAAGATCAAGTATTTCCATCAGCTGAGCTGATCATCCATGAGCTGATCATCTGCCCACAGCTGGCTTCAGGCCACAGGGAAACATAAAGCATCCTTTTCCAATGTGTAAATGCTCACCTAGGAATCAAAGCTTTTGCCTCCTCAGCTGTCTCTGGGCACAGGTTGGCCAAACACGCCAATTCAAATTTATGGAGCTTTTTCTGGAGCAGCAAACTGTAAGGGAAGACAACTTGGTGAAATTACAAGTGAGATATAAATATAAAAAGGCATAAACCAAATAAGTATCTTTTTTCACTCTGCTTTTGGCACTTAAATCAATGGTTTTTTTCAGGAGAAAAATCTCATTAGGTAACTGCATAGACAAAGCCACATCTGTTAACTCCACTTCTCCAGAACTACTCCATGAAGCCTAGAAAATCCTCCCATTTAATGCTACCAGCTGTCACCTAAATAGTGAAAACAAAGCTGTTCAGAAGACTTGACCAAGCCAAAGCACAACCCTCCATGAGTAATAACCAAATGTCTTGCCTCATCAGAAAGACAAGATTTAGAATTATAGTACAAATCAGAAAACACCATTGAACTGTACTCTCATACAGCAGCATCAATATTACACACCACATTCTCCAGCACAGTCTTATACTCCAAGTAGTTCACTCACCTACGGACACTAGCAATAGTTTCACGGTTTTTGAAGCGGCTGAAGCGTGCTGTGTAGTTCAAGGTTTTCATGAAGACTTCTGAAAGCTCCTGCTCATCTTCTGCACTCTCATTCTGCTGCTTACGATGCTCAAGAAGCATATGTACTTCTGAATTCAGAAGAGTTTCCGCAGTTTCAAATTCTACATGTGAACAGGTGAACACCAACATTCAGGGAAAAAAAAAAAAAAAAAAAAAAATAATTTTGTATGTAAATTTGCCTTTGGGTAATCAGAAAAGAAACAACAGCAATTGTGCAAATCCTTTCACCAACGATTGGGCAGCATTTCCTACCAAAAATGCTGATAAAAATTACACCATTTTGAGTGCAAGTCAATGTGTTTGTCTTTTTGACCTAACACTTTATGTTTGCATCCCTAAGCTTACTTGTCACATTTTTGTACTGTGTTTTCTTCACCCATTTTTAGCAGTGATTTAGAACTGTAATTTTCAAAAATTCTGTAATGACTCCTGTGGTCTTTGAAAGCCTCAGGGTTCTTAAATGTGGATGCAGCTGAACACTTTTTAAAACCTTCATTTATTTGAAAGGTTAATCGGCCCACAGAAACTTTATTATCAGAAAAAAAAGTTTTAACCAATTTTAAGATCCTTCTCCTAAGATTTTAGCCAACTCTTTCTTTTGGTTCATCATTATCAATATATTTATCCCAGTAACAAGGTCTTCCTACACCAGCAGCATGCACTGCTCACACCAGCAGGATGGGGCCTGGGGTGCCTTTCAGATACAGAACAGTGGCAGAAAGGACTGGCAGCTTTTCTGTCGTGTGGAGTGGCAAAGTAATTCGGGCAGGCTATAGATTTCAATGTAAAAATATCCTAAAACAGTCTTTCAGGACTCTTGATTTATTACTCAAAAATGCAGCATGGTGCCATTTCTTTTGTGTTCCTCCTCTTTTTATGCTCTGAGGCATAAATACAGCTCTGGAACTTATACCGAATAGTTTTCTGGGAAAAAATGCGGAGGTTGTCATTAACCATCGTTACAACTCAGGCTCTGGACGGCTGCTTTCCCAAAACGCGGCACTTTTCTAACGTCAAGAAAAAGTAATGGTTATATCAAAACCCAAGAATTTTTGCTATAACTTGGTATGTGCGGTGCCTTTTTTATTCAACCGCCGTCGCGGTCACGTAAGTGAGAGCAGCCACATTTTGTCCACCCTGGGTCCCTAAACAGATCTCGACCATCAACTGCTGCCGGCCCCCGGGGCTGTGGGTGCCGTACCGGTGGCTGCGAGGCCCGGTCCTTCGGCTGGTCCCGCAGCCCCAATCCCCGCCCCGTCGGGCCCTCCCCGGCCCCTGCACCTTTGGGGAAGACGAGCTGCGAGGCGTCCTCCTCCACATCCGCCGCCCGCGGGTCGCCGCCACCCGCCGCCATCTCCTCACCGGCACCGGAACCGCCGCCACCGCCCGGAAGCGCGGCCGCGCAGCCGCCCTGCCTGAGGGGCGGGGACCGCTGTAGGGCAGAGGCGGGAGCGGGGAGCGAGGCGTGGTCCAGCCGGGCCTGAGGGCGGTGCTCGGGCTTGCAGGGCAGTACGATCGGTGAAGTTTGTTTTCCGTGAAGACAGACCAAAAACCTCTGACGGACCCTGCCCGGAGATGACGGAGGGGCTGGCAACCGCGGCAGCCTCCCCGGTGAGGCCAGGACTCGTGGGTAGCTTGCTGTGGAGTGTGGGAGGAAAGAGTACGGATGTGGTAAATAAATAACACGCTGACGGGTGTTACTTTTTCAGGCTGGCCGGCGGTAATCCACAGATCCCTAAAAATACACAGTCAAGCTAAAACTGATGACAGTTTCTTCCTGACACCATGTCACAGGAACACTGCCAGCAAAATAACTTAGAGAGTAGTATTTGAAGGACATAGATCTGTTGGAACGAGTCCAGAGGAAGGCTACAAAGATAATCCAGGGGCTGGAGAGGCGGAGGAGCTGGGGTTTGCTCAGCCTGAGGAAGGGAAGACTTCAGGGGAACCTTAGAGCTGCCTTCCAACACCTGAAGGGAACCTACAGGAAGGCTGGAGAGGGACTTTTCATAGGAGTGTCCAGTGATAGGACAAGGGGAAATGGATTTAAACTGTGTCACAGTTTAACACTGGCCCGGCAGTTAAACCGAATGGCAGATGCTCTCTATTAATCCCCTTCTCCTCCCTGATAAAGAAAGGAGAGAGAATAAGGGAGAGAGGCTTATGGGTTGGAAACTAAACTACACAACTTTAATGAAACAGTAATGATAAATAGGAAAAATTACTAAATATATACAAATATACAGAAAAATTGATACCATGTTCCTCCCCCCTTTCCCCCAATAACTCTCATGTCACCACCGAGGCTGCAGGGCAGCCCTAGGAGAGTCCAGGCTGGACTCCTGGAGTTGGCAGCAGTAGGGATCTGGAAGCAGGAACACACAGATTCAGGATGGCACGGATCAGGACCACAGGCAGATGAATGGATGGAAACCTCTCAGGATGCTGAAGCAGAGACAGGCAAAGAAGGGGAAGCAGGAAGGAAAAGGAAAAAGGAGTTTGACCCTTGTGATCCCTCAAATTTATACTGAGTATGATGTGTATGGGATGGAATACTCTGGTCAATTTTGGCTGTCTAGCTTGTCCATTCCTCCCCAAAGGAGGGCTTCAGATGTGACCTTTTTACTCCTTTTCTCCTTCTGAGGAGGCCAAAATGTTCCTCAGAACTGAGCAGTGTCCTTGGCTCTGCACACCAGTCTCTAGCTGTAACTATAAACATCGAGTGTTATCAGTCCTAGAAGCAGACACTGTCTGAGAAACTTGCTGTTAATTTCAGCAAGTGCAGCTACTTACAAGAGACTTAGCTGAAAGCAAAAGTACAAGACAGAAAATTACCTTTATCCTGTCCCAAACCAGGACAAACTGGAGGAGAAGAGGTTTAGATTGTATCTTAGGAAAAAGTTCTTCAGTAAGAGGGTGGTGAGACTCAAACAGACTGTCCAGAGAAGTTGTGGCTGCCCCCTCCCTGGAGGTACTCACAGACAAGTGGCCAAGAAGGCCAATGGCTTTCTGGCTTGTATCAGAAATTGTGAGACCAGCAGGACTAAGGAAGTGATCCTGCTCCTGTACTCAGCACTGGTGAGGCCCCACCTTGAGTACTGTGTTCAGTTCTGGGCACCTCAATACAAAAAGGACATTGAGGTATTGGAGCAAGTCCAAAGAAGGGCAACAAAGCTGGTGAAGGGTTGGAAATCATCCCCGGTGAGGAGCAACTGAGGGTGTTGGGGCTGTTTAATCTAGGGGAGAGGAGGGTGAGGGGAGACCTTATTGCTCTTTACAAATACCTGAAAGGGAATTGTAGTGAGAGTGGGGTTGGTCTCTTCTCACTGGTGAGAGATGACAGGACAACTGGAAATAACCTCAAGGTGTGTCAGGGGACATTTAGGTTGGATATCAGGAGAAACTTCTTTACAGAAAGGCTTGTTAAGCACTAGAACAGGCTCCTCAAGGAAGTGGTTGAGTCTCCATCCCTAAATGTGTTTAAAAATCATCTGGATGTGGTGCCTGGGGTCACAGTTTAGTGGTGGGTCATCAGAAATAGGGTAATAGGCTTAGGACAAGGTTGGACTTGATCTTGAAGGTCTTTTCCAGCCTGAGCAATTCTGTGATTCTATAAAGAGTAAAATATCTAGTTAGAATCGACAAAGATGGGTGTTTCGTTTTCTGGAAGTAGTGTTTTCATTTTTCCAGAAATAAACCTGAAGACTACAACCTGTGAAGTACAGCTAATCTGTTTTCATTAGTTCATTTTAACAGACAAAAAAAATTGGAACAGTTTGGTAGTTTAAGCCAGATTTACAAATACAGGCTTTTCAGTGGGATACAGAATTCTGTATCTGTGTGGTTTACATGTTTCACCACAATGACAACTCATAGACTTTATGTCAAGCAAACATGATTTCAGGATACAAAGATATTTTGCTGTGCCCTTGTTAATGAAAACCATTTAATCTTTATTTTTAATTTTCCTGCTATTTTTCCTCGCCTTTTTCTAGCAAACACGTGTTGACTATTTCTGTGCTTCCAGGCAGCTCTCAAACCATCCTGGCAACCTCCCTGGCTCTGAATGCTTAATGCAGTTTCAAGGTTTGATATTCATACATTAGAACACTCATTTTTCTAGGTAGAAGACTTCATCTTGCCCCCCCTAGAAACTGTGAGAACATATAAAGAAGACAGCACAAATAATCTTTATCCATTATGATTTATTCTCTACAATACTTCATTAGAGGATAGAGCTCAATTATGTACACTCAGAAGTTATTATATAGGTAGGAGGCAACCAAGTGTAATACAAAGAACTGGTCTGACATGTCTGCACTGAAGGTCAAAAGAGGTCTCCTGCTTTAAAGAAATAAATTAACCAAAAAAACCCAACAAAACAACATATAATTTCCAGAATACAAACAGAAAACAGTACTAATAGTCAGTGAAGATTGTAAATGTTTGTTAATGTACTATGAAAACAAATTATTCTGTGCAAAGGTTAAAATTAACTCTTAGATTTCCTAACGTTTTTGTTCTGATAAAGTGTAGATATGTGATATTTTGACCATAATATGTTCCCAAATGGAAATGGCCTTAGTTGAGATTGACTGTTGAACATTACAAAAGAAAAATTAAGAACCTCACAGTGGAAACGTTCCAACACTGACCGACTCCAGTGATCAAAGACATTCTCCTGCAGTTACTGTAAAACAAAGACAATTCCTAATTGTAGAGATTATTTCTCAGTTGTGGTTGTCATGAGAATAAGCCCTTCTAGACCAAAAGGCACTTGCTTCTAAGGATGAGTTAAATCCAAATCACACCAGGTAACAAGTTGCTTTGAGAAGGACTAGTTCCAACCTGCTGTCCCAGCCAAGTAACCATGGAGAAATGCTTCCATCACTTGGTCCTTGATTTTGGTTGCCTCCCTCCTTAGGCAACTCAAAGTTCACCTTTTTTCATCCTTATGCATAGCTGCCATGTAATGATCTAGAAATGGGATTATTTCCTGAGACCACCTGTCCTTGTCATACATTTTTCTGAGCTCATTTAACTATTGATACACTTTTCAACCGATTTTATAGCTGGACCCTTATGGGACTAAAGCTGAGAGGGCCTGTTTCTCAGGCAGCAGACCAGTGTTTCTGATTTGGTAGACTCTCTTCTCACTGCAATAAGACAGAACACAGTACATATTTAGAGGCATTTTTGTTTTGCTTTTAAATTTTTTTTTAAACAGACTGAGTGGGGAAATGGAAGTGGGAGAGGATAAGGCTTCCCCAGTCCCAAACCATCTATCCCACTTCAGGCTCAAACCAACCAAGTCACTCAATCCTAAAATTCTGTTCTTTAAAAATGATAGCTAACCCTCCCCACCCCACCCCTTAGACATCCCCTATTCAAATAAAATGAAATTGGTAAAACACTATACACGGTTGAAGACACAGAACAGGGCAAACATTTGAAAAACAAACCATATTGTTGGAAAGCTTGGCACTGTGTGCCTGCATGACCAGTCTCACTGAACGTGCCCAGGGGTGAAGTTTTAGCACCATTTTTTTGCTTTTTTTTTTTTTTTTTTTTTTAAATACCTTTCAGAAATTAAATTCTAACATAGAACACTTGACCAGTAATAAGTGTAGCCCTATGTATCATACTGTTTGACAGCTGAGAGGTGCATGGTATGTCCAGAGCTGACCCCACCCTCCCCCAACTCCATGTGGCACCTGGGAGAGTAATTACAAACCACTCAAGTTTGTAACAAGACGGATTTATTCTCAGCAGCAGGAAATAATGAAACAATCCCTTAATCTTCAATTGTTTTTCAACATCACAGGGGAAAAGTGACAATTTATAAGAATGACCCAGTGCAGGAGGAAAGCTGGGTCAATATTGCACCTTTATCCAGCGTAGGACTCCCTCCTTTCCATTGTGCCTCCTCCAGCAGAACATTAGACCAACATGAAGCAAAACCTCACAATTCTGTTTGCTTCTCTGGGGCCAAGAGGAGCAGCAGCAGGCAGTGCTGAGCTTTCTACCAGCCCTGTTCTCTGACATGCCAGGGGGGAATTTCAGTCTTGCAACACCAGCCCATTTTAGAAGCCATCATTACCACCCACAAGCAAACTTTAAAGACAGACACAACCAAACAGCCACTACTCTATTACACACTTGTATTTTCTTTCCTGATCATTGTTGACCCTTCAGAAACTTGGAAAACAGAACAACAAAAAAAATGTTTCCTGAAGTAAAACTGTCTTCATGGAGAGCATAAAAATTTAGTTTGACATCCCTCAATTACACTGCAGAATAAAAACTAGGTAACTCCCCTTTGGAATATTTCTTGTAATCATCAATGATGGGAAGAGAAGAAATACAGAATGCACTCAAGTTTCACATAGCTTTGGAAATACAGCTTTCCCCACTCATAGTCTTGATGTGGTAATGACTAAACTGTGTAAGGTAACAGTGGAACTACATGGCTCTATTCCATAGGCTTGCTAGAAACTGGAATACTCGCAGCTCTCAAGATTGAGTCACATCAGAGAACGTGGCTGTCCTAGCAAAAGGAAGGTCCCCGAGACTGTTAGCTTAACAAATTGTTTAACTTAACAAATTCTAGTCACTAGGCTCACTTGTGTGACTATAGCCAGTGCCCTGCAAACTCCCCCCCAGCCATAATCCCATTAGGCTCCATTAGAATGTGTGGACACAATACTTGGTCCAAGGAGAGGAGCCTGGCCAGAACATTGGAGTAATTCCTCCCTGGCTGACACAGCCCGTGCCATGTTGCTCCTGAAGGCACTGCCCTGTTCTGTGCCACAGCAGCCTGCACTACACGGGACAGGCTGAAAACCCAGAAAACCGTAAACCAAGAGAATTTCTCAAGAATCCAACCTACAGTGGGAGCTGATAATTAAAGCCTTCTAGGGTTTATTTAAATATCAGATTAACCTGTGATACCATCTGAATGTTTCTCCACAACTTCACCTGTTTTCTGTCCGTAAGGATGGGTGCTACCCAGATGTTTAACCCCTCCAATACCATACTGTCTGCCTGCAATGTGTGGGGACTGCAATCAGCTCTTGGTACACAACAGATAAAAGAAGTTAAAAAAAATTAAAAAGAACCTAAAAAATGTTTTGTTGGACTCCGTTGCCCAGGCTGCCAGGGGAATGCTCCCACTTGATCTGGGGGCTTCCAAAACAAGCAACTCAAGATTCCAGAGTGTTGGTAACACACAAGACAGGATCAGTCCAAAGTGGCACTTTCACTCCTAGAGGTCTTCTGCACTTCACAACAGTTTGTAGGTACGGAGCCCCAATCCAACTGGACCCCCGTTAGGAGGAAGGCTGAGATAAGGCTTGGGCCCCAGAAGTTCTGTCACGCTCTCGTTCTCCCCCCAGGTCAGCTGGAAGGCAGACTTGGCAACGGAAGCTAGCATCATAAAATGGTGCAGTAATAGAAGTAACTGGACCAGGAAGAGGAGGCATCTGCCCCAATGATGTCGTAGCCATTGGCAGCAACTGGGGAGTGGGACTGGTCATGCAGCCGTGTGTCAGGAGTAATGATTGTAGAGGGGAGGGGCATGAAGAGCTCCGTTCTGGAAACAATGCTGACGGGAAGCCATGTATTCTGCATAACTGATTGTCACCTTCTCACTGCGGTACCTGGGGAGCAGCAGCAGGAAACAACATCAGCAGAACATGCAAGAGAAATGGACTAGACTGAAAAAACATCCATGTCAGATCATCTTTTATGCCACAGCCAACAACAACCAACAGGAACTCCCTGACTTCATAACTTGCTTGGGCTCATATTGCCTCATGCAGTACTCTGAATAACCCAACCAAGCTTGAATTAGCTTCGGTGTCCCAGAAACTGAACCCTATTCAAGGCAATCATAATTAAGGGGACTCCTGCACATAGGAAACAATCCACTTGCTGTGGAGCAAAAAATAAAGGGCATGAAAAGCTTCCTGGAAGAAGACTCTGTTTCAGAGACTAAATAACTAGTACTTCACTAGCACTTTCTTGTGTGTTCATTTTCGCATTTGAAAGACTAGTGAAACAAAATGATGGAGAGATGGGTAAAAGGAGGTTTATTGTAGCATGTATGTGACTCAGTCCATGCTGAACAATCAGAATTTACAAAACACGAAGTCACTCCTGAGACACTAGAGATTTCCAGGTGCTTCTAAAGCAACTACACAAGAGATAACCTCAAAGTAGTAGCACTAAGTCCGTGTTACACCAGATTTTAATGAAAACCTTCATCCTGTCCTCTCCTGTTAAAAAACAGCTGCATAGCCACCTCGTTTCTCCAGAGGTAAGGAACAACCTGATAAATTAGTGTTTCTATACAAAACCAGAATACCCCAATTTTTACTAATAAAGGGAGCTGAAACCAATAGGATAGCTGGGGGTATAGAAAGCAAGTAAATTCTGAAAACCAGCCAATTTTGAGTGTGGTTTGGTGTCACCTCCAGATTGCTACACCATCCATAAATGAGCAGACTGAGAAAATGAAGATGACTGGAAAGAAACAATGAAAAAAAAAAAAATAAAAAAAAAATCACCCATTTTCACTTTCAGAGTTCTGCTTGTTTTGATCTTTTATGTGGATGACAATATTAAACCCAGTGGCACTTCTCTTAGGAAATCCTAACTACAATCCTGCCCGGACCAAACACACCATGCTTCATTCCATATATGTTACATGCCCAACACGTGGCACGCATGGTTTTGTCTTTTAGACTACATCACTCATCTGAAAGAGGCATGGAGATTTACATCAAGCACAAACACTTTGAATTAGCCACAAATCACTTTTAAAAGACAACAAATGTATTGACTTACCTGGTGAGTTTAATCGTTTTCCTAAAATCATTGGTAATGGGAGCCTTAAAGCCACCTTTCCTGAGTAAGGAGTCTATAGTCTGGATCTGATCCCAATCTGTCAAGAAACAGAAGCAAGGGAAATTTTTCAGTATAAAAATGACATCTCAAAAATGTAAGGGATGCATTAAAAGACCTCTAGAAAAGCCAACAACTACACAGGAAACTTTGAGCTTTTAGAAATACCAGTGTTGAACTGGAGGTACGTGGCCTTACACATGCACAGTATCTGCACCTGTCAACCCCTTTTAACTCATACTGGAACTGGTCTAGAAAACAGTAATTCTATTTTCCATATGACCTGCCTTCTTAAAAAGGTCTGTGCCTTTCTCCTGTAAAAGGGGCCTGAAACTTTTTATCATGTGCTACTCAATTTTAGTCCCTAAACCTTAAAATAAGGTAATACTTAGCTCTCAACACAGACAAACTGGGATCAACCTGATGCTCTAGAGATAGCTCAGTGCACCGCTATGTGAGAGATCAGAGTTAAAATTCCTACCTTAATCTTTTGCCCCAGAGCCAGGATGTGAGCACTCCACTCTGCTAGGTGGAGGAAAGGAGGCAATATTTTGAGCAGTTACCATGGTGACCGCTACTATATTTGAGTGGGAAGTGTGCTCCAGAGGGGCCCTGTTTCCTGCCCTCATCTGGAGGATGCTACTTTTGCAAGGATGAGGAGGAAAGAGACTCTCCTGTTGGTGCTGTGCAGCCTGCAGTTATCCTAGTTGGTGGGAGAAACATAGAAGAGGAAAGATGCAACGCTGAATGAAGCTGGAAGTTCCATACTTTGAGATCGTCTATTTCTTAAGCCCTCAAACTTTTTTACACAAAGATACAGCTGTGCACAGTTGTGGGATGAGAGAAAAGGCCGGATGAAAACCCAGCTGCAGCTGCATCAGGTGTCAGTTATCCAGATTAAGCCTGGTGGCTCCGTGGCACTACTATGAGGATAGCATTGCAATTCAAACCCAAAACCCACAGATTTATGTTACCCAATTCTGTGACAACGTGTTGACGTGTTGGGCTGCCATCTCAAACCCACCTTGTTCCTTAGCAACCTCAGGTAAATACGTGGCTGTGCGTTTGACACCTTTCTCATTGATGAACTCTATTCTGATCCCATGGATCCCAACCTAGAGATGGAAATGAACAGCCAAATAAGAAGTGTTTGCTAGTGCTGTGCCCATGATCAAGTTGTCATTCCCACAACACTATATGTGTGTGCGTGTCTCTCTGGCCAATTTGGCTTTTGCCTGGATAAGGTCACTCTCTTCTCTACTCTGTCCTTGCAAGCAGCTCTCAGCAATGCAAAGGGAACTCTGCCACCTTCCCCTGATGAGCTAACCAGTCTCCCTGGCACTTCTGAAGTAAGGCTTGGCAGAAGTCTGACCATTTTCTATCTCTTGCACTGGGAAACAAAGACAAGAGTCATATCTAAAACAGCCCACCCACAAACTCTACTTAATCCTCCTGAACTAAATACACTTTCATGTATGAGGTCCTAATAATGATCAATACCTTTGATCTGGACTACTTTTTATCCCCAGCTTCTATTCACAGCATCAAAATACTTCCCAGGTTTTTACATACCTCCTATTGGGCCAAATCCATAAAACACTTTCATGTTTCTTTTATCCCCACAACTGAGAGCCTTTCCCAACCAAGAGCACAGTGCTAGCCCATCCTCTTCCTTCTTTCCTTCTATTTTTCAAGCCCATTTCTTCTATTCCCAGTCTCCCTATCCCCTTAAAACCCTATAACAAAGGAGACACATCACCATGTACTAACCCGAACCCAAATGGAACGAGAGAGTGATGCAGAGTTCCAAATGCAGCTGTTCTCACCTCCCAGTCCAGGTAGTCACTGGCATCCTCAAAGTTAGTGAGGAGGGAGACAGAGCAGAAGAGTTTGGGCAGCTCCTCGCGGGTCAGGGGGGGGAATCGGCTGTCCTTAAGTGCACTAAAGGAAAGAGAAGATATTTGGCCTAATGCAAGTATTTAATTAAACTTTCAGTTCCTCAGCTATTCCCTTTTTTATTTTGCCTTGGTGAAACACATTTCTCTTTACTACTGTGGAGAAAGGGACTTGCATCCCTTCCTAATCCAGCAAACTGTAATGCACAAAACCTAGTGCACTGTTTCTGATGCTGTCCTACACTTACTGCAGTGGGAGAGGAATTATTTGCCATGTCAGATGTCAAAACTGTATGCAAGACAGATGTGCCACTAGCCTTAAAATGTCAGCCCAAGTTCACCTGCTGCAAAGATCCTAATGTATCACCTCACCCTATCACACATCTCCCGGTTTATTTTACTGTGAAGCATACTAAATTAAACTATGTTGATCCAACATCTTAACCTTGAATCCTTACAGATCTTCAGCAAATTAATCTCATTTGAGATTTATTTCAACGTAATTACCTGGTTAATGTGTATTCCCTGAGTCCTGAGTGAAGATTCATGGCTGAAAAGGTCCCAATGCAGCCACGAAGCCGCTTGTCTCGCCCCGTCTTCCACGTCACAAAGAGTGGGCTAAGAAGGCAAAAAAGAGAAATACTCCAACCTCTTGAGATACTCAGTTGCTAAGGGGAGACCAACAAGGTGTCAAAGAGCACTTGCCTTCTAGATGCCCTTGTTTTCTCTCCCTCTAACAAAAGCCTCTATCAGTCAGGATCTAGTTACCACCTGTGACCAACAGCAGAAGTAGTACCCAAAACAGCTCTAAATTATAATTGTCAAGTATTTTGCCTGCAGAGGAAGCAGAAACATTCTACAACCACCAGCCACCCTACGGTTGCTTCACCAAGACAGAGAATTTGCTGTTCTACTTTCCCAACAACACTTCATGGCACTTGCAGGATATCATTCCTCTATACTTCTATCTAGCTACCATAAGTTGAAACAGAAAACAGAAACAGAGCAAAAGAAAGCATATTAGAAAGGTAACAAAAAATATACTAAACTTAGAGAGGAGATTTCTGAGAAACATAACTGTCATGAGCTCAGCAGAGATCTAGCTTAATGTAATTAAAGTTAAATTACTTAGCCCACATGACACTCACCCCAAACAGAAAAGGGAGAAAATTAAAAGCATCACTGACAAAATACAAATCCAATTCTCTTCTTCAATTAAAATTACAGGTTCACATTTCCGATTCACTACTTTTCCCTTCAAAAAAAACCAAAAAAACCCAACCAAACAACCCCAAACTATAGATGCTTCCACTGAGCTGTGACACAGGTTTCTTCCTCTATAATAGAAGAGAGATTACCAGAAAGAACCAGATAATTACATTCAGAAGGCTGTCATATGTTAAAATATCTTAAAGCACATTTTAAGCAATTTTTCACTGTGGTTGTAACAACTGAGGCATAAAAAGAATAATTGTACAAGTATATAATATTTCACTATTAAAAGTATTTCAATGTAGAAAAGATACCGTTTCTGTATCTGAAGAATATAAAAGCACTAGCAAACCACAGGTGCAGCTCACAGTCCCTCCTGGATAAGCCTCCTTCCATGGTGTATGAAGAAAAGTCACAACCATCTTTTGCCCATCTTCACCCAAGAGCACCTCCCAGTATCTTGCAGCCACACCCTCAGCAGATTCTGGCAACCACTTGCCCCCAGCCACAACATCCTACCTAAGTGTTTGCTGGGCTGAGGAGAGGGCAATGTCAGTGACTTAGTATCAGCTTCTCCAATGCAACTACAAAAGGAGTTTTAAAGTAGCAAAATATAGTTTGTTCAAAGAATTTTGCTGGTACAAGAAAAAAACCTGTTCTAGTACAGATTTTGCAAAACAAGTACGTTACTGTTTGTCTTGCATGGCAACTACAAATTTGCATGGTGTAGACTTAATACCAGTTTGTAACACCTACTATTGGGGAAGGAAAACCTCAAAAAATAATGAAGGACTGTAGCAGAGCAGAGGAAGAAGTAACCAATTCACTATGCCATGCAGGCCCAAAATTGTAATTTTTTTTTTCCAGTAACCTGAATAGCCAAGGAGATATTCTTCATTTGCCTAGTTAATTCAGACATAACTACAAGCTTTGCAATACCATCTTCTCCGCATTGCTTTGTGAACACCATTGCTAACATGTATGTAAGGTTCCCTTACACCAGAGGTACCTACCAGCATGCACACAGCCTGTCAAACTGGTAACTGGGAATTCACAGTGGTTTTCAAGTCATAAATCTGTAACTTCCATGTTAGGACCCTGTTCGTGCAGAATCCTGACCTTCCTGACTGCTTCTATCCTTTTCAGTTGGGGTTCAGCACCAATGTAAAAGATCTGTTAACCTGTGCACTTTCTGTTCCTCCCAGCAACAAACTCTTCTTTCTTTTCAGCCTATCTGTTCAGAGAGACTTCTGGTATACAACTTTGTTTTGTTCAAAGATCTCTTACAGCAATAAATGTCACAAAGGGACCACCCCTGTTCTGAAACACAAGAAAATTCAGGCAGGCCTTTGCCTGGAAGGGAATAAAAGAGAAGAGCTGGTTTCACTTTGGAGCACTGATCTAAAAAACTTATGTTACCAGAAATGATCAGCACAGAAATACCAAGTGAATTATTTTTAACTTTTCAAATTTGAGCATAAAAGTCAAACAGTTGAGATTCCTGAATGAACACTCTTTTAGAAACTAGTCAGAAGAAACAGCAACAAAATCCAGCTAGAAATCTCCTTTAACACCAAAATAATGGATCTGCATAAAACAATCTTTTTGACTTGAGAACAGAACAAAAGAACAAACCACCTCTGTTTTCCAAATGACAAAATAATAACCAGATTAAGGCATCATTTTCTGAAAGGAGCCTACTTAGCCTAGGTATGAAACACAACAGCAGATAGATGTCAGCATGTGGAGTCCCTGTTCTGTATTCCAGCTCAGAGTATTTCTCCATTCACTTGTAATTACAATATTGAAGAGCTTAGTCTGTGGCAACACTTGGGACACAAATCCATAATCCTGCTCAGGTAATGACTGCATGGAAGCACAAGCTACATCTGTGCTGGCAGACAGTAAACATGGGGAGACAATCAAGACATGAAAAAAGTCCTTGACCTGTTCAAGCTATTGTTCCTTTACAACAACTTAAATTTCATGAATTTACATTAAGGATGGCAAAACCTTTTTATTTTATTTATTGTTATGGAGGTGGCCCCTGGAGGAGTGTCAGAGGGTGTATCTGGCACTGATCTTTCCCCTGTAATTCCTCCAAATATTTTAACAACTTTAACATTTCCACACCTACGTGTTCAACCTTCAGATGCCCATCGGCTCCATCTCATCAAAGCAAAATATCTTCATAAATCCTTCTCCTCATAGACACCTCCACTCTTAACCTTGGTATTGTCCTTGACAGTTACTTCTTCATTATTCCCCACCTTACCCAACCAGCACCATCTCCATAACACAGTTTTGCACTTCCACAACTGGCAAATTTCTGCTTTCCATCCCTGCTAAATCCATTAACCTGGACAACTGAACCCCCTTGTGAGTGCTCTTGTTCAATTCTCACCAGCTCAGCACTTGTTTCAGGATGAGGAGGAAACTTGTTTCAGCTTTTTACTTCCTTGGCTTTCCAACTGCTTTGCAGTCTCCCTTTGTTCCTTCACCAAGTTAGTCCCTGATATTTGAAGCAGGATCCTCCTCAAATTAATGCCATTAGTGCCTGACATTTCAAGTAGGATCCTCTTCAAATTAATGACATTATTTTTAAGTTTTCTGAAAACTCTTAATTTTGTTTTCACTCACTCTTTTAGTATAATTTTCTGGGTGGCACAGCACAGTTAATTTTTTGCAAAGGAATCTATTTACCATGAAGGGAGACAGCTTTAACAGCACATTAACACAAGTGGGTTTGCACTCCTCAACAAGGCATGCAGTGCCTCAAGCAGCACAGCAGACTGCGGCCTGAAGCCCCACACACTTTTATTTTGCCAACTGCTCTTTCTGCAGAGCTCAGCATCTTCTCCCTTGAAGGCCCCTCTTGAAAGCTCCACTTCACCAACAAACATAAAACTCTTTGTTACACTTACAGCACATCACATTTTGTTTCTGGCAGACAAAGCAAGCAGCACACTTCACTCCTTCCCTCTCTGCATACCAGTTTTCCCCTTTTTCCCCAGAGGAAACCCTTCATCCCTCCCCATCCAAACCACAGCTCTGGATGCTGGTTTCTCAGCTTTCCTCCCGCACGTGGATTTACTCACTAGGGGTCATTGGTAAATCGAGGAAGTCGTGGCTGAGGGAAACCATAGAGATGACAGTAGAGTACATCAAAGCAGTAGCAGCACATCTCCGCTGTCACCACCAGGTTCTTGGTGCTGTTGGCAGTTCCATTGGGCCGAGTAAGTGGGCTCAGAGCTCCTGAAGTGGGATTCATTCGAGTAATTGGGGAATTTCCTGGGCCCAAAGTCAAGTCAGATACGTTCTCCCTTCCATTATTCCCATCTGTGTGCTGGTGGTTCTGAAGAGGACCTGAACTGGAGCCTGGTACCGTTGTGGCCTGATTCCCATGACTGTGTGTTCCACTCCCAGACAATTTGGGCTTCTTCACCCCACAACAGCCAGCTGCCAGCTTGGGCTCAAGTGGAGGAACACAGCGTCTTTTTCCCATCGTGCTTCAAACCTCGCTGCCTGGAGCACTGCAGAACCCTGGCAAAAGAGAGGGCAGAGGGGGAAGAGGCAACACACCAAACAGTTACAGGTGGAAAACCAACAGCTGCTTCCTTGTTTCTGCTAAGGTGTCAGAGGTTTGCTTTTGCAACAAAAAGAGGAAGAAAACCCTCACAATGCACAACCAAGTAGAGAACTGAAGTTGGTTCACCAAGCAGAATGGATGGATTAGCACCTAAAGTAAAGAGTGTGTACACAACATGCATGAAATCACACTTTCAAAGCTCCTGCTGAGGTGTACTGAACACTTCAACAGGCAGCTCATCACAGAATAAGAAAACATAAGCAGCCTACCCATAAAAGGAACAGAACTGTGAGAGAGGAGTAGAAAAAAAGACTTGAAATTCCAGCTCCACTACCTGTCCAGACCACCTATTCCCTCTTGGTCAATGGGCACACCAGCTGCTGAGAAACCACCAGCATCACCCCCTTCCCTGTCCTGCCAGCAGTGACAATAGCTCCACAGGACACTCTCAGGGCTCAGCTCCTGGGGACACTGTCCTCAGCTTAGCACTCATGCCAGCAGGGCACAAAGAAGAAGAACTGCAAGGGTGGAACCACAGCTCTCTAAACACCACCTTTCCAGAGCCCATTAACTGAAACCTGCTCCTACTCCCTAGGATGGAATAAATCAACCATGCTCAGGAGTACACCCAGGATGTGGGGCAGAGGAAGGGCTGGAGACTGCCCCAGCCTGAGCAGAAGGAAGCAGTGATGACAGTAAGCAGATACGGTATCAAAACCCCCTAGAACAGTATTTTACTTGGAGGGAAGTGAATGCTAGCTCTTGCATTATCACAAGAAGGGGTGGAACAGGGAGGAAAGCCTATGCAGACGAAAATGAGTGAAGATGGTAGGGACACATCAATAGTAGGAACTTAAATAAGTGCAATACCATCAGCAGCATCAGATCTACACACACAAAATGAGGGAAAAGCAGTTCCCTACCTGCCAACTGGGGCTAAAAGCACTGACATGTCAGTCACTGAGAACTGGAAATCACTCTCAGTTCTGCTGGGTACCAGAGAATCCCTCCAACTCTTCCAGGCGCTTAACCGAGGAGGCACATGTAGGACAGAGGGGTGTCACGTGCACCCGGATTCAGGGTGGGACAACTCCCTTCTCTGTACATGCAAACAACATAAACTTTATCCGTGGGGTTTCAACAGCTCCTAACAGTCGTACAATCCTGAATGGAACAAGAGCTGGTAGAAGCCAAGGGGAGAAGTGTCTCTCCAAACAGAACACACGTGCTAGCAGTGCAGAAGCTGCTTAGGAATCCTCACCTCGAGGTTTTACAATTATTATCTGCCTAAGGAACATTGACAAGAGCTAATTAAAACTATCCTTGTACCTTTGGCCTCTGTCTTTGTAGAAACACCAAGAAAAAAAAATTATAAAAAGAAAAAAAAAGAAAAAAAAAAAAGTGTAACTTGGACCAAGTGAAGATGCAATTCCCTTCAGTGCCTACTGAAAGTTGTGCTGCTGTGCCCGGGACAGAGGAGCCTTTCCAGGCTGCCACCTCGGGATGGCCTCCTCCGGGGCAGGAGAACGTGGCTGGTTCCTCGGAACCCGCAACTCCCCGTAAGCTGCGGACGTGGCGGGCAGCGCCGGGCTCTGCCCCCGCCTCAGCGCTGCAGCAGCGCCAGGGGCCTAACGGAGGCGGTTGCTCCAGCCAGGGCAGCAGCCCCGAGCTCACCCCGCCCGGGACATGCCGCCACCCCCGGGCCGCAGCCGCCGCGCTGTAGCGGGAGCCGCGGTGCCGAGGGCCGCCCGGACCCCGCGCTCCCACACAAACTTCCCGCCCGCCGGCCCGGCCCGGAGGCGCCGCACCGCGGGGCAGAACCGCCGCCGCCGCTAGGGGGCGCCACGGGAAGCGAGCTCCCCCTCCCCGTTAACCCCTTCCCCGCCGCAGCGGCAGCAGAGACCCCGGCGCTGCGTACCCCCCCCCCCTGCTCGCCCACCTCCTGTACACGTCCGAGGCGGACACGGCTTCTCCTCCGTCTCAGCCCAGCCGCCGCCGCCGCCGCTGCTGCTCCTGCTGCTGCTGCCCCGCCGCCGCCGCCTCCTCCTCCTCCTCCCGCCTCATGGAGCCATGGGCCTAGGCGAGGCTCCCCAGAGAAGCGGGCCCGGCGGGAGGGGTAGGGGGGGCAGGGCCCTCCGGGAGCTTCCCCGGGCCGCCGGGCTGCGAGGGGAGCTGGAGGACCGGAGAGGGGCCGAGGGACGGTCCTCCGCTATCCCGGCAGCCTCCTCCCGGCTCGTGAGGTAATGAGGGGAAAAAAAAAAAATGTGCATAGTCCGCCAGCCTCCCGTCGGCCCCGCGGTACTGGCGCGACCATCGAGAGGAGAGGGCGCTCTGTGCCCTCGGAACCATCGATACCGAAGACTTCCGCTCCCCGTCGGAGGGCGCGCGGGGCCACATTCCCCTTCCCTCGTCACGTGATGAGCCGCACGTGCGAGAACAAACAGTCTCGGGGGCGGGGAAGCCCCGCGCACCATTGGCCCCGCCCACCCCCGGCTGCGCCCCGCCCCGGCGGGCGGGGTGGGGGACGGACACCCTCACGTGTCGGGGATGGCGCGCTCCCATTGGCCAGCGGGCACCATGACGTCATTGAGGGGGTGGGGCGCGCGGTAGGAAGCATCCAACCCGCGGCAGAAGGGAGGGGGGGGAAGGTGTCGCCTGCCAACCAACCCCTCACCCCCCCCCGCGGTCTGGGCCATGGTGCGGCCCGCCTCGCCTCAGTGCCCCCTGCGGCCCGGCGGGGCTGTGGGAGCGGCCTGTGAGGGGCGTTCCGCCCGGAGCTGCGTGCGCAGGAAGGTGCTGATACGGCTCCCCGGGACGGGACGGGACGGGACGGGCGTCGCCTCAGGGTTTCTCTACAGACAGCGGTAGGAAGAGCCCCGGCGGCCGAGCAGGTCCTGGTACTCTGAGGTGTCACGGGCCTTCCAGTGCCGCAGCTGCGCCGGAACAAGAGCTACTTCTAAAGGGGGTCTGAGTCCCGCCCCCCCAGGTCTGGTCTCTCTCACTTCAGTTGGCGCCTCGCCAGGCTCCCGCATTTCAGCGCTCAGGTGTGCACAGGCCCGTGCTCCTGCCGGGCTGGTAAAACCGGATATTTTGATTTTCTAGCCGAGGAAATGACCTAATACTTATCGTAACTTTCCCATTGACAAAGTTATTCTGTCGTTATACTAGAATTGTATCTTAAAATTTTTATTTTAAAAAGTAAAATCAAGCTAATATGTAAACTTCCATTCAGACAAAACTCAGGTTGAATTTGCATGTGTTAAAAACACAACAGTGTGAACACGAACTTATACTTCCTTCTCTGATTACTTCTGATTTTTTAACTACATACCCATTTTATCTAACCTAACTTCCTAGAAGATAACTCTTCTCTGAATAAAGATACCAGCCCTGTAACAACACAAGGGAAAAAAGTATGCTTGAAACAGAATTATTTCATGAAACTGAAGTCTCCTGCTGCAAAGACTAAAAATAAAACGATCTGGCAGTCTTCTGAAAAGTTAAGGTTAAATACACAGAGGCGTGGGGCGCAATCCTGAATCAATTTACTCTTCCCTTCACAGCACAAGAGGCTGACTGCTGCTTCCCAGCATCCTCTTACTGCTACCCAAAAGGCTTCTTTCAAGATTGGGTTTTTTTTGTCAGTTTTCAGGTTGAAAAGTTTTCACTAATACAAAAGTGTACAAACTGCTCACATACAAAAACCTCCAAGTCCTTTATTAATGTATTCAGGATGTATGTGGTAATTAACAATTAACGTTACACCAGCTACAGGAAGTCCTCTGCTGCAGGAGGTACTTGAGAACAAGGATCCCAGAGCACCAACATAGACACACACAAAGACACTACAACATCACTGAAATTATTTCCCCCCGCCCCCCCTTTTTTTTTCTCCTTTTTATAACTTGACAGCTAGGACTTCTGAGCCATTAGAGATTCTGAACATGGCAGATCTGGTGCAGTGGCACTGGTTTAAGAAGGCTACTGCAGACACTGGAGGGTCAGAACAAGAACCAAATGGGGTAACTGAAAGTGGTGTCATTTTTGGTGCTTTGAAGCACAGCTGCTCTCTAGGTCGAAACCTGTACATCAGCCTCCTGGTGGCCCTGCAGAACCTCCTGCCTCACAGGTGTCCACACACCTTACCCCTAAGTTGCAGAACAGAATAAGAGCACTGTCTGCCACACATTGCATCACTAGTTCCAATTAGTAGGCACTGACACATCGGGAGGGTTAAACAAATGGGACTGGAAAGACTTTAAAACGGATGAGCCTGAGAGAAATCTTTGTTCATTATGAGAGATCAGTGACAACCCCTCCAGGTCACTGGGCTTCCCATGCCCATGGTGTTGTTAACTGTTCCCTAAACTCATCCTTTTTTATTCAGATGCTCTGCTTAGAAATAAACCCAAACTACAAGAAGCTTCCACTCCATTCTGTTCACTTTCTCCCCTTCCAGTCATCATTCTAGATTTAGACCTTCTCCTTTCGCTTTAATTTGGATACTTTCTTGACAGTTCCATTCTTGTTTAGAAGCTTCAAAACACGGTCCTTGTGATCCAAGACCTTCAGCATGGAGTCTCGAGCCTCATTGATTTGATCCATCACCAGTTTACACCTCTGCATGTTCCCCTGCAAGGAAACACTGTCATCACCAGCAGCCACCATCCAGTCTAAGCAACCACTGTGCCTCTTCCTAACACACCCCAACACTGGGGACAATGGAAACAGGGACAGTGCCAATGTGGGGGGGTTTACAGCCACCGTCAGCTCTTACGAGTGGCAGCAGAATATTCTGTAATTAAGGGTAAAGAACCTTGGGTGGGTCGAGAGGCCCCAGGAACCCACCTGTATCAGCTCATTGATTCGGTGCAAATCATCATCGGTCGCTGCCTTTTTTTTAGGGATGAGTCCCTCCTGCAGGGCTGTGAGTCTCTCGTACACATCATGCTCCAGGTTGGTCTAGAAGACATAAGCACTTCATGAGGGGGTTCACCACTGGGCCAGAGAGCATTTGCCCACATTAAGAAAGCTACACAGAGAAGATGACAATCCATTCCCCTACACAGGGAAGGTGATAAATCTGTTTTCCTCTCCACTGCTGTAGTGCTAAGGCTTGGACAACAGGCCCAAACCAGAGTTGATCTACAGATGAATCCTGTCTTTTTTACTAATAACCTTGTATCAGTGGGTATTGTGCTGGGTTATAACAATAATCATGCTGATGCCAGCAGCTAACGTTTGTATCAGAATGCTGATGCCAGCAACTAACCACCCAAAATATTGTTTGTGCTGACTTGATGTCTGGAGACAATATTTTAGGAAACCCTACCTACCACCCAGGCCCTGGACTCTGGCCAAGTCTTGGTCCTGGTTGGTTGGGAGGGGATAAACCAGATAGTTCTGCATAGCAAAATATGCAAGTCATTCTGATTTGCTGGGTTTTTTTAGTTATATAAGGCTGGACCCTCTTGCAGCAACTTTGGATGCCTCACCTACGGGTGGATGCACTGAATAGGATTTTCCCACTTGCTAGGAAGGGCTCTCCAAATCCTCATTGCAACAGCAACTGTGGATTTAGATGATGGGAACATATGCAAGTGGTGGTGCATATGGATGGTGATGGATCTCTCTTAATCACTGTCCTTTCTTTTATGTAGTAATGATTTGATGCATTACCCTGTACATTTTCTATCTGCCTGCCTTAGGTACTTTGGTCTGTATTTTTCTTATTTGGTTGTATTATTTAGCTATAGCCAGTAAAACACATCAACTCTTTTCACTTTGGTGTCCAGGTTTCATTACCATCCTCAATCAGTAAAACATAAATTGGTGTCAGAAGTGGGATACGATAAAAACGCCACTATTTAAAGTTAAAGGCAATGAGTCAATTCTACCCAATGTTCCCAGGTGGGAAGACCCTATAGTTTGCTGGCCCAGGAGTGGGCTAAGGTTGGAGAACCATATGAGAAATAGGAGAGAAAGCTGAAGGGAGCCAAACCATTGGACATTCTAAATTGTATGAAAAAGGTGTCTACAAATTTAGGCAAATGAGGATGGATTTTATTGACTGCATACAGTCGAAACAACATCAGAGGAAAGAGACTGTTGGTAGAGCATTCCCAGATGGAATGACAGATCTGTGATTTGCAGAATCAAATAGTGATGTTGCAATGCTAGAATTAAGTTGTACACTGGATACTTATTGGACAGTGGCAGAGAAAGCTGCAGTGGAAGTAGCACAGTATAAGAAAAGGAGAGGGAAAGTGAATCATAAGAAAGTGAATGCAGTGACTGTGAAGGCAGGAGTGCAGGGGGATCCAGAGAAATGGGATGGTGACATCTGGGACTCAATGGATTCTGATTAGGCCAGTTCCACAGAGGAACTTACAGAGATAAAACCTGTGTTGGGGTGAAGGATGGAGCAAGACCCTACTAATGGGCAACTTGTGAGGTAGGATGTAATAGAGGATTTTACTCAGCATGAAGTACCTGGTGTCACTGAGAGATTTAAACAGAGAACAGGGGCATCCCTGCTCTCTTGGATGGTGCACTTGTATGATCAGGGGGCTACAGGGATACTCTTAGATGCAGGAGAATCCAAAACGTTTTTTTGACTCTCAGTTCAGATCCTTTTGTGCAAGATGCATTTCACAGCAACCCATGGGATGTTAATTTGTTAGCTATGGCTGCTCAGGGATGTATCCTACAGAGAACAATTGGGATGCATCTGCCCAGCGAGATTGCATAGAGAGAATGAAAGAACCAGCAGCCCCACAGAGAGCTTAAAATTTTCTGGAACAACTGGTCCCCACAAACTGTAAATGCCCTGATTGACACTGAAGCAGAAGCCTCCTTAATATTTGGAAACCCAAAAGAGTGGAAGGGGCAACCCTAATTGTAATTATTACTGGGTTAGGATGAAAACAAACTGAAGCAGTGCAAACACAAATAGAAATGAAATGGGGAACCTCCCAAAGTGACTGTATTCAGTAATGGTTGTTCAAATTCCTGAATATAGAATTGGCATAGACATTTTGAAAGGACTGACTTTACATCTTTCTGACAGTCAGTATCAGTTTGGGGTCAAACTCTGTATCAGTGCTAGACCTGTTATGGTTGGTAAAGTAAAAATGCCTCCTGTAAAGATCCCAGCTGCAACCCAATTACTCACAATGAAGCAATACAGAATTCCAGGAGGATATGAAGAGATCTCAGACAAAGATTTATTAGATGCATGAGGTTTAAAGCAGACTACTACGTCTTGGAACAATCTGGTATGGCCCGTTAAGAAGAGTGATGGGTCCTGGAGAACGAGGGTGGATTTTAGGGAAATAAATAAGCAAACACCACTCCTCACAGCGGCAGTGACAGACACTGTCATTTTAATAGAAAAGGTTCAGAAAGATCCAGGAACTTGGTATGCTGTAATAGATTTGGCTAATGCATTTTTTACTATCCCAGTTGCGGAAGAGCATTGGGACCAATTTGTGGCAGGGACAGCAATAGATGTTCACCAGGTTACCTCATGGGTGGTTGCACAGCCCAAAAGTTTGCCACAGAGTTGCAGCTGAACACTTCAATGAAATACAATTGCCTCCTCACATACAAATAAGTCGCTTTATAGATGATATTTTGATGCATGGAAATGATGAAGAGAAGTGCAACAACTTCTTGAAATCGTAATAGATAAGATGAAGAAGAAAGGTTGGGAAACCAACCCTGCAAAAATTCAAGGACCATCTCAGATGGTGAAGATTCTGGGAATTCAGTGGTATTATGGCCATTGGGAAATATTACCTGAAGCCCAATAGAAAATTTTTTCATTTTGCTGTACTGTAAAATAAAAAGCAAGCCCAAAGATTTACTGGGCTGTTTGGATTCTGGAGACAACATATTCCCCATCCAGGACAAATTTTGGCACCTCTGTATAAAGTAACAAGAAAAAAATATGCATTTGAATGGGGAAATGAACAACAAGCTGCTTTTGAGTTAGTGAAAGAAGACATTCAAAAGGCTTTAAATTTATGGCCTCTGTAAGGAGAAGTGGAGCAAAATGTCAGTAAATGACACACACCAACTGGAGCCTGTGACAGAGGCAAGGAAAGAAAAATATTTTTAGGCTTTTGAGGAAGAAAGCTGTCAGAGGCAGGAAGAAATTATACTCCTTTTGAGGCACAATTATTAGCATGTTAAACCCACTTAATGTGTATGACTATACCTAATCTGCAAATAACACCTCTGACAGTAAGGGAGACTTTAACATACTGGAAAGTTGTCCCAGGTGCCATGGCCCCTTATTGGGCCACTCCAGAGCCTGCAGGGCGAGATCTTTGTGTGTTAAAATTGACAAAGGTAAATCCAAAACAGGTAAGAGTTATAGATACTGGTATAGGAACTCAAATTCCTGACAGACATTTTGGACTAATAACAGCTTGCTCGAGCCTAGCCCTGAAAAGTGTTCATGTCATGGAAAGAGTAATTGATGCAGATTATCAAAGTGAAATTAAAATAATCCTGTTGAATAACAGTGAGCAGGATTTGATGATCCAACTCTGTGACAAAGTAACACAATTGTTGATGCTGTTAGTTTTACAAGCAGCTGTATTAAAAGGGGATCCACCCCCAGCCACTACAGTCCATGGAAATAAGGGGCTTGGATCAAAAGAACTGAATAATGAAGCAAAGGTCTGGTTCCAAAGGCTGGATGGCCCCCCTGAACCAGCTGAAGTAATAGCCATGGGGAAAGACAACACCATTCTGGTTATGAAATCTGGGCAACAACAAAGGGAATATGTCCCTGGAACAGAATATTATTTGCAAGAGTAACTGGATGGTGAAGACTTTTTGTCTTATGGGTCCTACACAACTGCATCTACCTGTGTGCTCTAATGGTCTGTTTGGGAAGGGGTATTATCCACATCACTTGATATGAAGGACCGGATCATTGTGAAGGAACAGAAGAACTAAGGATGATGAGACTATTATTATCAATAAGTATCATATCTCTTATCCATCAATTGCTAATTGGGAAAACAGTTTTTTGTCTATAGGAGAAACTGCAGCAGGAATATTCAATCTCAGCAACTGCTGGATCTGTGGAAACACAAGTGGATTTGAGGGTTGGCCTTGCATAGCCCAGCTGGTGCCACCTGGATGGTGGATCAGCACACAAAGTGATGTATGTGAAGGAATAGGATTTTGGACTGAGGACTGCAACCCTTGGACAAGACATCAAGTGATGAACGAAGGCTAAATGTCTCTCTATGTGGCTTTTAGGCCCAAATTAACCCCAGAAATGGTTTCACAGCCATGATTCAACTATAGGTCAAAGGACCCATTGTAGTGCTAAGGCCCAAGCCAGAGTTGATCTACAGATGAATCCTGTCTTTTTTACTAATAACCTTGTATCAGTGGGTATTGTGCTGGGTTATAACAATAATCATGCTGATGCCAGCAGCTAACGTTTGTATCAGAATGCTGATGCCAGCAACTAACCACCCAAAATATTGTTTGTGCTGACTTGATGTCTGGAGACAATATTTTAGGAAACCCTACCTACCACCCAGGCCCTGGACTCTGGCCAAGTCTTGGTCCTGGTTGGTTGGGAGGGGATAAACCAGATAGTTCTGCATAGCAAAATATGCAAGTCATTCTGATTTGCTGGGTTTTTTAATTATATAAGGCTGGACCCTCTTGCAGCAACTTTGGATGCCTCACCTACGGGTGGATGCACTGCATTAGGATTTTCCCACTTGCTAGGAAGGGCTCTCCAAATCCTCATTGCAACAGCAACTGTGGATTTGGATGATGGGAACATATGCAATCAGCAAAACAGATACTCGTGTCAAGAATTCAGAAGATGAAGCTTCTAGTGTGGAACGTGGCACTATCATAGTTACTATCATCCTATTTACAGGACTGCTCCACTTCTGAACAAACATGGATCCTAGCCGGAACTGCTTCCTTTATGTTTCATAGTACTATTCCAGGAATGCAGAGGTTTTGGGGAGTTTGGTGCTAGAATGCAGAGCACCTACCTCACCCCCAACCTGAAACAGAAGCATCCAGGAATGAGGATCAGTGCTGCCTCCTCAGATCAGCCACACCATCCCAAACAGACGCTTCTTCAGACCTGTGCATCAGCAGGAGGGAGTTGCCAATTTTGATAATCTGTACAAAATACATCAGCTCTTATGTCTGGATCAAAACCAACACTCTCACGTTTCCAAGCCACTTATGCCACATTCCTGAAAAAGGGGAAAGCGCGTCCCACTCCCTTTGGGCACGACATGCCAGGTCCTTTATGAGATCCCAGTGTCAGATGACCATGTACTCAGTTTGTAAAAGCATCCTCCTGTCTTACACGACTCCGTGTTCCCCCGCGCTGCAGGAAGCTGCCAAGCCCCATCAACCTACCAGCTGTAGTAGCTGCGCTGCACAGAGATGGACCTTCCACCCTTGAGCACGACAGGATACACCCTTCTGGTTGGCAATCTCCTGCAGCATGGCCTTCTTCTCTTCTGTCACCAGGAAACACAAATTCAGGTTATTCACATTTTGGGAGTCTGCCAGGCCTCTCTTCTCAAACAAAACCGTAACCAGCTTTGTCTCTCCATACATCCTAATAAATGACAGTGAAGAATGTTTTCCATTACATAGGAAAAGGGCTACCCATCTGTCACATGTCTGGCCACTGCTCTCACTTATTGATTGGTTATCTGTATTTTAAGAAAAATTATATACTGTTTTTTCCCCTCCATTTAAAATTGTAGCACTCAAAGCTTCAACACCCTGCATGAAAAAGTTACAGGTCCGTCCCTTACCACTGAGTAAGTATCTCCTCCCTCCTTGCTGTATTTAGACAGCTGCAAATACCCAACTTACTTAAAAATTTTAAGATATTAACTAAAATTCCTAAGAAACCCAGTATCTGATCTCTATTTTTATCATATTAGAAAAAAGCCCATTATTTAAAAGCCCTCTTGTGAGCTGAAAAACCTTGTTACACTAGATCTAGAATGTTTGTGATTCAACTGTCCAGTTTGTTAGGTAGTAAGAAAACCAGAAAACCAAACCACAGCATATGGCCACAGCTGGTTTGGCTGTGTGTGAAGTGCCCATTCACTTCTGTAGGATTACTGTCTCAGTAATCTTCTATTGCTGTGTGTAAAGACATTTCTCAATAACAGTAAGATTTATTCTTTTACAAAGTAATAGCTGATTTTCTGTAGTGTCCCTTTTCTCCTCCTTCAGCTTGAGTCTGAAAGAGATTTAGGCAACATCCAGCTAATGGAAGTCATCAGCTTCTTGACCAACCCTCATTTTCAACACTGCACTCAAAACCTTTTTGTGGGATTGCCTCTCAGCACCAGCTAGCCAAGGGGGCTCCTCAGACACCTGGAGCAGTTCATCCCAGGTCAAGGAAACCATGTAACTCCAAGAGGCAGACGGACCTTTCACCCGGACATCGCTGTATCTCTGGAAGTGGTGGTAGGCAGCTTTCCAGGGATTGCGGTAGTGACGGAGCAACGTGATGGGCGGCCTCGGACGCACGGGGACGTATCTCACACCTTCTTCATCTAGAAAAGGAGCCAGGAAGAAGCCTGTTACCATCATCATCAAGAAGATAAACAGAGATCAGCACGACACCAGAACTCCAACAGAAGACCAGTTATCACCACCTCACACAAAATGATGCTCTGTGTGTCAAGAAAGGTCATTTCTCCCAAAAGCACAGAAAGTGCTGAGAAACCAAATACTTGGATTCTGTATTATTTCTATTTTCAAAGCAGGAGAATGACAGAGCACCTTTTCCAAGGAACAGAGGAAGCAGAAAGACAGGCCTCTGAACAGGACAAAAGGCACGAGAGATGACATTACCTATATACTCCTTTGGGGGAGACTTGCGCTTCTCTGCCTTCACCAGCAAACTCTTGGCAGTGGATTTCTCATCATCGGTGCTGTTTGTCTCCATCATGTCCCCTTCCTCTGTGGAGATGACATGCTGCTGCTTACGGGGTTTCTTCCTCGGGGAGGCACCAGGTGGCAAATCACTCGGAGGCATTGAAAGGTTGTTGGCCAGCAATGCCAACGATGGAGACACAGTACTTGTAGTCAGTGGAGGGACTGCTGAGAGGAAGGACAGAGGAAAAAAACCCAAAGCATGGGTATAAAGTAACACACTAGCATTGTCTGAACACTGCTCCAAGAGCAATTGCTATTTCAGTGCATTATGAGGACCATGGACTCCACTGCACATGCATTTCAGCTCCACGTATGCAGAAGACATATGTTAAGCCAGCAGCAGCTGCTAGGACAGGCCTATACCCTAAGATCTTTAATGTCTCATCTAAAAGCGCATACAAAATTAGAGCAGAGACAACTGTCCCTCAGTTCCTTCATATTCAAAGCTCGTGTTAGGTGAATGCCACAAAGAGGAACCCAGCCTAACACACGCCTTGTGCTACTGTGAAAAAAGATCTCTTTGTACGTCCAGCACAGATGACAGTCAATAGCAAGTCCCCTCTCTCTCTGAAATGCAAGCAGAGAGCCCCATGCAGTCTGTTGGCTGCAGTGCTCCCTGGAAGAGCCTGCTTGTCCTGGCAGGTTTACAGCACCACACCAGCAGGTCACTGCCCCAGCCAACACCCTCTGGAAGTGGGCAGCACAGCAGCAGGGAGCTGAAGGAAAGTCCTTGGCTTTCAGAGGGAAAAGTTCAACCAGCCATGACTAAGGCTGCAACAGAACTGAGACCTGGATGGGATCTCTTGACAAACTGGCATATCCTCAGCTGCTGGTAAGACACAAAAGAATGCTGAAGGCATTATGGCTACCTGCCCATGCTCCGGAGATATCCCTAGCAAGCAGCTTCTTCTACCACAGAACTACATGCAGCTTTAAGGAAAGTGATGAAGGCAACAATCAGAGCAGAACTTTGACACCACATAACCGTGAAGGCAAGAGGTGTATGTATATCTGCCACAGTGTAGTGCCTGACCCAGGAGCCACACAGATCTGGACTCTACTGATCATACCAGCAGACAGCAACTATAGGCAAGCTGGGTGAGTAAGGCAATATGAGTATTTTAGAATGTTCTAGAGAAAAATATCCATGAATCATAGGAAGGCCACATGGAGTCCTCCTCTGATCACTAATTCTTTACATAGAAGAAAGGCCCTTGGATCTGAGCAGTTGGATTTGTGAGAAAACTGGAATTAACTGTAGTGATTCATAGTATGTTGGTACTGCTGCTGAGCTTGAGTGTTTTAAGCAAGGAATTCACACAGACTCTTTGGAGTTGGATCATGTGAACACGAACAAAGTCACAAGAGCAAGTGACTTCATAAAGGATATGGGAGAAAGCAAAGAAGGCCTTGGTGACTCATAAGGCATATGGGAACCCTTTGCCTGGTCTTCTGTGCTACCATGAAAGGGATGCAATTTCATATTCAGGATGAAAGTGTTGAAATCCTCCTAATTTCTACACTGTCTCAACAACAAAAGTAAACCTGATGATTACCACCTACCAGATACTGGTCGCATGATGTCCATAGGCTCCACTTCCTCTTTGATTTTTATCTCTGGCACTGCAGGACCCAGCACTGCTGACAGGGCCCCACTCATGGTGGATGGAGGGGCAGGTGCGGCCACAATTGTGGTAGAAGTTGGTGGAGCGGCCGGGACAGCTCCTGGAATGGTGGAGAGAGCTGCTGCAGGCTGTGAAGTGGGACTGGCTGCTGCAATGATGGTTGGAATGGCAGAGGGAGGCTGCTGGGAGGTAGGGGGGACTGCAACGGTGGGCTGCTCACCACCTTGGTTAGACACTGCTTCCATCGACATAGTCACTGGAGTGGCCATGGACACATGAATTTCAGGTTTTGGTTTGGTACTGTAACATAAAAAAAGAAAGAGAAACTGAAGTTGACAGCATCTCAGACACAACCACCTTGCACAACTTGAGTGAGCCTAGTGGGGTCCAGGCTATTCAGTCTGTCCTGCACCCACAAGTAGCACTTGGCTCAGTGAGGTGTTTAACAACAGGTATCTCCTCAGTTGTTTCCTCTTCCACTTGCTTTCCAATCCTTTTTACTTATTAGAGATGCTCTTTTCTTACACTCACTGGAACAAGCGAATCTCATTATTAATTCCAGATAGTTCCAAAATACTTGTAAAAGGACCAAGAGAGTGTCACACTGCAGCTGAGGAACTTTTACCCAAAGCTGTACTGCCCCATCCCCTCCTTGCAAGAGCTCCTGGTCTGGCTAAGTTATGAAACAATAAACTGTAAAGCCATGGAGCTCAACCGAAGCAAGGCAGAAGCTCCATTTACCTTTTTTCAGCATTACTTTCCCAGTACTATTGTAGAAAATTTTGAGGCCCATCCTTTACAAGAGCAGAGGGCTCTTGTTTGTTTCCATGAAAGCTCATATCTACATCTTTTAGAGGACAGTTGCCTCAGCTTTACAACAGCACAAGTAGTCATCTCTGTTCAGAGTTGTCATGCTGACAAACCCAAAATAGATCGAAGCTTCCCAAAGGAAAGGAAAAATCTTCCAACAGTCAAAGAAAAGAAGACCAACAAATACAATTAATAAATTATGATAGTTTGCTGCTTTCTGAAGCCTTACCCAGCAGGCCTTGGTGATCCAGACGTGCTTCGCATCGTACTCTCAACACGCGTACTGGCTACTTCAGGTGGCTGAGGTGGAATTAAGCTTTTCCGGACAGCCAGCCTGTAAAGGAAAGATGGATCTCAGAATCCCACCTCCAAACACCACCCAGAGCAAAGGAAATCAAACCTCTCTTGCCAAACCAGGACTGCAGCCTCAGCTGTATTCACTACAACTGATGCACTACACAGTCTCGTTTTACATTCCCAATTAGTTGGGATGTTTTACTGTCTTTAAAGATAAAAGATTTGCTCTGGTCTAGTCTCACCCCCATTTGGGAGTTCTCCATGAATACCAGCTTTACTTTCATCCTGCCAGTCAAAGCACCTTAACTACAGCCACCAGGCTCCAACAGTGGGCAGAGGGAGGTCTGGCCATGATGCCACAGTCCTTTGCTGCTACTTCAAGATCGAGCAAATCATCTGTTACTCAGCAGTGCCCAGGCAGGCATCTGCTGTGTTTGGCTGGACCAGACCATGTCAAAGCCTGACTCCAAGATTCCAGGCCCTGAGTGCGGATGTCAGGCAGCATAGGGCTGAATACAGAAAAGTATTTCAGAGACTTGGGGCTGGAAGTCAAGCTGGTGTCCAAAATAATCAGCCTCTCAAACGGAAACATTCTTCAGTGATCTACCTCTGCTCCTTTAATTTGTGTTTCAGTTTTACAGCCTGTGGCTTCTCTGCCTTAAAAAAAGGTTTCCACTCAAGTAGAAAAATATGCTATTTCAGTTTTGTAGGAATGTTTTCAGTCATTACTCAGGAGAAAATGTGTTGTTAATTCTAAGGCTGTGTCTTGCCTCTTTATTCAGGCATTTAAAATTAAATAGCATAAAATATTTTAAGAGTTTAAGTTACTCCCTCAATTGTTCCTAATCAGATTTCACAGCAGGGTACTAATTCTATCCTTTCTACTCATACACATCGTATTCCAAGAAAAGCACAATATAAATCACACAATTCTAATTTTAGTAGATTATGAACTCTTTGGTTTTTATTACACTAAGCAAGAAAGCCTCAAATCCACTTTCCCTCAAAAGGTCCCCTTTAAGAGTTAAGAAGAAAACTGTCATCATTTTATAACCGACAGTAAGAGATCAGCAGGTTACTCATCACCACTGCTGACTGAACAACCTGCTAGAACTTTTCTTATCCTTATGGCAATTATGCCATTTAGTCTGGACAACAGAGAAATGCCACTCACACCTCCTCTTCAGTTCTACTCACCCATCAGTGGTTGGTTTCTTGCGGAGGATGCTGGGGCGCGGGGAGGAGCCCTGGGCTGGGGTGCTGGCACTGGCACTCTGGCTGTGGGTTTGCACAACTGTAGTTGCTGCAGAACCCGTGTTGAACGTATTGCTAATAGGATTGGCTACAATGGTGGCTCCATCTGCCAAGACTACTGCTGGGAAGGCCAGACATTGACATGGCAGAGAGAACAAGATACAGAGAGAAAAAAACAGCAGTTACTTAAGGAAATCTGATGACAAAGCAAGAGTTTGCAGAGCACCATGCTCCCCTGACTCTCCCCCTCTCCAGCCACAGTGCTTTCCAACTATTTTGTAAGCAACACCTTTGCTACATGCAATCTGATCACTGTATCAGGGAAGATGGAAAGTACCTCCTGCCTAACAACTGCTGCTAGGGAAATAATCTTTTCCAGAAGAAATGGAAAATGCAGACATCACTAGAGAGATCACCAACACAACTGGGACAACAGAAGAACACTCCTGGCAGAGCCTACACAGCAATACATGCCACATATAAGTATCTGCCATCAGCTGTGTTCATGTTCTGACCTTCTGCCAAGGCCTGTTTGGCCAACCAAGTGATACAGAGCATTTGGACAGTCAGGAAGTCACCACACACTATGTCTGCCAGCTTTGCAACAGCTCATTCTCTTTGTTGCCACATCCTGTTTCTTCCACGGCTGTTCAATCAGACCAATCATCTTTAATGGAAGATGGTTTCTAGAGCCCAAGATCAGATTACCATCAGGTACCTGCCCGTATTTTCATTGCTGTTGTGATCTAATGTGTAGCTGGGACAGTTTAGAGAACATAACTTACTAGCAAATTCCTTTTCCCACAAGGCCTTACTGCAGGGAGCTGTTTATCCTCCAGCACTAGCAGTCTCTCCCACTGCAGTGACCCCATGCAAGGCGACCCACATGCTCCAGAATAGATTAGGAAATAGGTGAAAAAAAATCAGTGGGAGAATATGGTGGGAAAATAATGCTGGAGCCCTGAGACTGCACTGAGGTCACTTGCTGGGGTACAAGGAAGAAATGAGCCAGATGTGCAGGACAGGAGCTCAGCTGCTCCAGGCCCGGCCGGTGGCTCTTACCCGAGGTCTTGGTGTCAGCCTGTGGCTGCTGAGTGCCGATTGGTGCCGGCTGCAGTCCCTGTGTCCCCATTGGTGCCGCAGGGTGGAGTCCCTGTGTCCCGATTGGTGCTGGCTGGATGCCCTGGGCGCTGATTGGTGCTGGCTGGATGCCCTGGGCGCTGATTGGTGCTGGCTGGATGCCCTGGATGTGGCGGGCGTGGGAGGCATCTACTGTCATCAGCTGCATGGGGTTGAGGTGGACAGTGGAGGCCACGCCAACACCCGTCTGCGCCGTGATGGCCGAGTTGGGCGCCTGGGCTGAGACTGGGGGCATAATACAGACACCTTGTCATGCCCCAGCACCTCCCTGCCCCTCCCACTCCTAATATTTGCTCTCAAACACTGTTTTGCTTTGAACTATTAATTTGCCAGCCTGATTATTGCAGCAGTAAATTTGAGAATGGAGGAACCACTTCTGGCTCTCTGCCAGAAGAATGAATCATTACTCTTTATTTCCATTCACTTTTCTATTTCAAAATAAGAGAGAAAAGACCAATTCTAAGTCCACTTTTGGTTAGACTCAAACTGTATTTCTGCACTCAGCTTCCAGTCTCAGAAAGCTGTGTATTCTTTTCATTCAGCATCTTATTTTACAATGCTTGCAAGTACCAACACTGCATTTTCCCTGCGTAAAAACAATTTAAAGAAATCAGAAGCTTAAGCTGTCCCTTTTGACAAGACAGTCTTTCCACAGAGCTGATCATACACCAATTAAACACCAAATCTTTGAGGGAAAGCAAGTGGGGACTCAAGTCCTTAAACCAGGTAAGGTACTCAAGTACTTTAAACCAGGGCTTGCTTCCTTATGCCTCTCCCCAGCCACACAGTCATAAAGAGATCTTTCCTTAGCACAAGTGAACAAACTGTTGTGAAGGTGGGTAAATCTTACCCAACTTGGGATGGCACTTGCAGTGATGGGCTGGATCCCACAGTTAAAATTAACATGGACTCTTTTCTGGCAAAGCTATGTTCTTAGTGAACCACCTGTTCCAAGATGGTCGTTTATTTAAATTTACGGCACTGAGCAACTATGATTCTATCTTTCCAGATATACTGTATGCATTAATACCTATGACTTCAAGTCAATTAAAGAAGACAAATGGCTCTGCCAATGAGCACCTGCTGAAGAACCTACATCTGCTTTTCCAGAAGCGAGCACGAGCCTACCAACACCCCAGTACACTACACAACTGGAACTCCTGACAGTCTACAACCACGTTCCATCAGGGGTTTTGTCACCACCCCTCAGCTATGGCTGCCAACACCAAGGTCCACCACTCACCTGCACATTCTCCTTTAAAGCCTTCAGCCAAAGTGCAAGGAGGCACAGAAGCAGCTCACCTGTCCCTTTTGCAAGGCGTTAAGTCATTACAAAACCACCTCAACTCCTGACATGACAGTCAGGACTCGCACCTTTTCACTGACAGAAAGAACAGACGCCAGTAACTCCAGTTCCCTGTGCACACCTTCCCATTCAGCAAATGGGCTTTGCCACCTTCAAGTCCTTCCAAATTCCCCCTACACTGTGTGAGGGTAACATGATGCCAGCAGACAGATGGACAAAAATCCAAATCATTGGTATTCCCAAGGCTTGGACTGTGGAGATTACCACGTATATAGAGGTCAGTCCTAAAACACTCAAGTTTTACCTAAGAACACTCCAACTTTTGTCACAGAACGATGGAAGTTTTGGTTACTACATGGGCTCACATTATACATGACTTTTCGACTGCAAATCACTGCATCTTTTCAAGCACATTAATTGCTCCATTCTTTTAACTAGAACACTAATGCAAAAGTTACCAATGCAGCTTATTTTTTCCATTTTTGGTTCAGATTTCTCTCTCAAACTGTACAGTCATATGGAAAGAGATTATAATGGGCTTCTCAGAATACCAGAGAACAGAAATACACAAAAGAGCTGGCTTAGTTTGGAGGACCTGAACAATTTTGATTTCTGTAATTAAAAAAACAAAAAAACCCCAACTTCCTTAAGAAATGCAAACCCTTAGATATCAAATGTGAAACTCCTGAGAAAATGCATTAGCTGTCTTTACTACCTCTGAAGTAGTTCAGCACCCTTTGCCCACAAATCTTCCCCTCAACTTTTTGTGACAAGTTGCCAGAATCAAGCACAAAAAGCCTCTCTGCTCCTCCTCCCACCACCCTTGCTTATCCATAAGCTAACAACTGAAGACAGGTGGAAGTCAGCCAGCTCCAAGCTGGTCCTACCTGGGTACTGGCGGATGGTGGACACGGAGCTAGTGATGGGGGTGTAGGTGTGTGCTGTCAGAGGGTAGGCAGAGGGCGGGTACGTTGGTAAGAAGTACTGGAACTGGACAGGCACCGACTGCCTACAGGCACCAGAGAGAGCACACGTCACGCACAGCGTTTCAACAGTTCAGCTTCAACCCTGCTTTTGGGCCATTCCCCAAGTGTTGTCATCTAAACTGTCACAAGGTATTAAGTATCTCAACTCTGATGATAAATTCAAAAATACCAAATTGCCCCCAGCCCAGGTTTGTAAAACACATTATTAGAACTTAGAGAAGCAGTGAGGCACTCAAAACCTTTTCCCCCACACTTTTGTTCACAGAGCTGTGGTTTCCTCACCTGTTGTCATTCCTGGTTTCCATTGCTACAGGGTTTGGGGATGCCCGGTGACTGGAGAGGGGAATGAGATTACTCCTCTCTGCTGTGTAATCAGACTGGATCCGGGGAGAGGTGTGTGTGATTTGCTGAGGAACCACTTTAGCTGCACAGAGAGAGACATGTCCTATGTTAGCAGTAAAAGGAAAAGTTGGCAGATACTGCAAAGGCAAGAGTCATTCTCTTGGCAAAAACCCTGCTGCTGCTGTCCCCACCCCCAAAATAAAAAGCTACCCTGTCCCCAGATGATTTCCTATCTACAGTGATGAAAGGTATCCTCAATGGGAAGAAAAAACAAGGGAAATAAAGCATTTTCCATCCATTTGAACCAGAACAGAAGGACATTATAAAGGCATACAGAAGTTATACTTGCTAACAGATTATGTTACTCCAATGCTCAAGTGATTTTATTTTTTTTTCTTAGAATCAGTCCAATCCTTTCAGCTGTCAAGAACTTCACAGAAGCTAAGGGAAAATCAGATCAAGGCAGATATATATACATAGAGGCCAAGAAAACACCTACAAAAGCCTTACAGGAAACACTGACATATCAAGATACAACTCCACTCCTTGGAAATTTATGTCAAGGAAAGATATTACAAGATTTAAAAAGAACAATTTCCTCTCTTTTCAGCAGGAAAAGAGAAAAGAAGAAAATGAAACATATGCTGTTCTACAGGAAACATCTCAGGCTGATTTCTAGTGTTTTACCTCCAAATGAACATACTAAGCAAACTTGACAAGGACACCTTACACCTCAGGAAGCACAGGAGGCAACTTACAAAATGAACTATGAAAGCCATACTCTATCATCAAGCAGTTACAACTCTAGTATAAAGAACGTGGGTTCTGAAATGCCAAAAGGCCCAAGTTCATATAAAAATTCCAGTTATGTGCTATTTTATTACTTACTCCTTCTAGAACATCTGTTCCGTCATGGTATTAAAAAACACTATGCCACAATAGGCCCATTAATTAGTTTCTCCTAGCTCAGAGTGCTTATCTTCTCCTTCATAATCTGCTAATTTTATTTTGATGCACAAACACTGCTAGCATAAACCAGAAATTGAGGCTTACAGTCTCTTCTTAAACTGAAATCACTCACCAACTGGGATGTTTGAGGTTGTGACAGCTGTAGCATGGGAAGAATGGGAAGGCATTGTCATGGTGACAATGGTGCTTGTAGGCGCTTGGGTGTGAGAGACAGAACCTAAAGAAAAAGAAAACAAACATACGAGATGGTCCTACAGAGCCTTATCACACCAATGTAGCCAAATAAAGAGGACAAAACACCCAGCTCAGACAAGCTCCCTGAAGAAACAAGCAATTTCTCTCCTTAAGTCTGCTCATGCACTTCCAAATGCAGCCTTTACTACAAAAAAGTAATTACTGAAAAGTAATCAGGTCCCATCATCAAAGAGAAAAAACAAGAAAAAACCCAACAGAAATAGCACTGTAAATACTCACCAGCTGTGGTTGCTGAAGCAATTGTATTCGTAGCCAAAATAGGTGCCACTGTTGCTGCTGCCACTGGAGTACCAGTACTGAAAATGGTTTTCTAGGAAAAGAAAACCTTCCATTTAGAAGACTTGTACATTTAAAATATTTATTCCATATGGAATCATGCTGCTTTGACTTTATTAAGTTCTAAATTAATGTTCTTTACTCTTTTCCACAAACTTAATCCTAGTGCTCAAGAAAGACACAAAAGGGGGGGATCTACCGGGTTTTTCCCCCCTCTCACAGTTTACCTGAGCCATGGTGTGGAGCTGTGACTTCTGTGTTCCTATGGCTGGGTGGGAAGGCAGCGTGATCCGAGTAGCTGTGTCCCTGGGCTGTGCAGGCCGCTGAATGCTGATGGCTGCAGAGGGTGGGTGCTGCTGGATGGACAGGGTGGGCCGACTGGAGAGGAATTAAAATAATTATGAATTATGAAGGCAATCACCTGGACACTCAATATGAAAGATAAGGTGCTGGTACACGTATCAGGCCTTGGTCTCCTTCTCTTTGAAAGCAGCACTGCTATCAAACACATGGTCAAGCTTCTTATGCTGCTTTAAATACACAGCTGTTCTCACCCTCTGTAACCACCCAAGGGGGAGGGCAGACTTGGCAAGAACATGGATCAGTTGATAAAAGACACTGTCAACAGGGATGCTCTTCAACATTCATGTGTAATTTTTTTTTTTTTACTCTGTCTTCCTAAAAGAGATGGGCTGAATTAGCCACAAGCTCATATGAGAGGCACTCTGCTTTCCAGAAGCAGATGATCACAACTGAGTCATTAAGCTCTTTGTTTCTCAGAACACAGAGCAACAATTCACATGTACTGCAAATTATTCACAAAACTGAAAGCATTTGCAGTGTGCAAGCATTACTATTTTTTTATGGTATTATCCCACATGTAGAGGATAACCAGCTCTGGATATTTCACATGTATGTGTTCCCCCCCTGCAGCCTCTGTAAAGTCAGAATACTCTGGATTCCAAAGTGTCTTCACCTGAGAGTTGACTCCGTAGCATGTGCTGCTGTTGTAGTTATAACAGGGGACTGAGCTCTTGTGGCTGAGACAGTAGCCACCACAGCTGGAGGAATAGTGCTTGAAGTTGTCACAGGAGGACGAGACTATAAAAATGAGTCAGAGGGACACATTCAGAAAACAAATGCTGCTGCTGCTTAGAGAGTAACTAGGAATTAGTTGAAACTGGTTTTCCTACATCTTAGCATTAAGTTTTGGCATTCTAAGACATTTTCAGTCTTTCTGAATTGATCTGCAAGTTCCTCAGCAGACCTGTCCTGGTTTTCAAAGCATGCACATCACAGCAATTGGTAACCAACAAAATTAACAAGATCGGACCCCTTGGAATTCTTCAGAAAATAAAAAACAAGGATCAGCTCCCTTCAGTATGAGAAGCCACTCCAATCCAAATATACAGGAAGTCAAAGGGGAGCTAACCAAAAGCACAAAGATGTTTAACCCTTTTTTCTAACACTGACTACTAGTACTGTTGTAGGGAGATGATACCTACAATCTTCTCCCTGTGTGTCTATATAAGCTAAGATATACAGAAGCATATTAAAATGAGATTTAATTCTACATCTGTATGTATTTAAGAATAAGTCAACATGAACATATAACACCAGGTCTTTCAGACTTTAAAACTTGAGTATATCTAAACAGAACCCTCTCCCCAGTTTTTGAGCACTTTGGAGACATTTAAAGCCCCAATTTCTAGCACCAAATCTACAAAGGAAATAAAACCACAGGACTCATGCAGTTACTTCACCACTGTGCTAGAAACTGTTACCCAAGAAACAGAACTCGCAGGGAGATGGCAGCAGCCTCAGCCCAGTAAATACGCAACTCCTGGGAAGTGCCAGGAGGAGGGGCCAGACGGGGGGCGGTGGCCAGCGCTTCCAGGAGCTGCCTGGCTGGTACCTGCCTGGATGGGCTGGTGGATGATGTGCTGCACGGCGGGCTGGGCAGTGGCTGCGCTGGGCAGCTGAGAAGCAGGTCTCAGGACTGTGGTGACTTTGGAACTGGACATCACTGCAGCAGCTGCTGCACCTGGGAAACAAACCAAGTGTATTAAATACCCTGCACTCACGGGGCTCTACCACGGCTGCAGAGACAAACTTGGATGTTACCTGGAGTGTACTTCAGTTTGAATGCATTTCATAGGTCTGGCAGCTCAGCTGACACTGGTTTAAAAGCAAGGCTTGCAACAACTATACGTAAGGTTGACTGAACTATGTGGGGAAAGGGAGGTATTACTTTAAATGAATTGGCTTTACTGATACTTCTCACTCCCGTGTAACAACCTTGTGTTGCAAAGCTAATCTTTTTCTTTTCCAAAGACATGAGTAAGACTCAAACTTTAAAATAGCTTGATTGCTGGGATAATGAGTCACTTGATATCAACAATAATCTTCCTGCACCTGATGAAGTTTCCAAGATAGATGTGCAGCAGAAGAAAACCAAAACAAAAAGAATTCCCAGCCAAATTTCAAAGCTACAACAGCACAGGACTTTTGTTTATGTGTCTGCTGTTGACCGTTTCCACATCAAAAGAAACAGCTATCAAAGGCAAATAGCCTCAAAATCATTTGATAGAGTAGACTGCATAGCTTCTGCAGATGTCCATAATAGAAATTATTACCTTGAAAGGCAATATTCTACCTGAGAGCATAAAAGCAGGAAGAAAAAATCCAATCATGCACTGTGACAGTTTAAAATTTGCAGCTGCTGTCCCACAAGGATCAAGTGCAGAAAACTACATTTTACTTTAGCTACAGTCCTTCCACCTACTGTAGTAAAAGATTAGGTCTTTGCTCACATCAATTTATTTTTCTTGAATGCCCAAATAACATCAAATATGAAAAGAAATAAAACTATAAATGCTACTTTGAATTCAGATCAGTTTCAAGTTGAACTGGAAATCCAACCTGAGCACAGGGCTTCTTTTAAAGGGCCATTCTCCCATTTCCTAAGCTGCATTCTGTGAGATGAGCACCTGTTGCTAGCACCAGCATTAACCACCTAGTTCTAACGCACACAATGCAGCATCTTATCAAGCACAAAAATGCAGAAGTGCTCCTTTTACAAATGGATACAAGAATACGACTCAACACTGCTCAGGTGCCACTGCCACAGGTGAATGATGCTGGCTACCAAGAACAGACATGACATTTTGCAAGTCAAGTCAATCTATACCAGTGTATATCTTTTTCCCAAAAGCATTCCTGTTTTAACAGCACATAATTAAAATAAGAGATGTGCTGCTATCTGCCAGCATTTTAAACACTCTCACACAGTTCTGTGCGCAATGGCTGAAGATAACTTAATGCTTAACAGGCCAGCAGTCACCTATTTATGCCAGCAGCCACAGCAGCTGCAGCAGCAGAATTGAGGAGAATTTTTAGAGGTGATTTTTACCTCGGGGCAGGTGAGAAGCTCCAATGTGTAACGGAGGCCCAGGAGCACTGCTTCTGATGATTGACATCTGCACATTGGTAGCCATGATGTGATGCAAGTTACTGGGATGCCCCTGATGTTAAAGAAGTAACAAACCCCAAAATAAGCAATGCTGACAGAATTAATGGCCACATTATTACCGAGTCTAAGTCCCACAGAGAAGATATTCTGTAGGTATGGTGGATGAAGCTTTCATGTATTATAGTTGAACAGGGAGGAGGCAGATGTGTTTGCTGGATCAAGTTATAGAGCTTACTGATATCCTCTGTGGAACATGCAAACATTTATCTGTTTCACTGATCTATTTTCTGGCTGGCACATGGGCAACAGTCAGGCAGTAGTTACCTGCACATCAACCAGAGGCAGCCCTTCTGCTCTGAGTGACTTCTGAAGCAAAGATTCATCCCACCTCTCCAGAAAGACAGAGAGAATGGTGGGAACCTGGCAAAATTAATTTGATTTTCTTATCATTCTGGACTTGCCAGGAACATTAAAGATGAAAACCCACTGAAACTGCTGCACACTCTTAGTCAATCAACTCAAATCCATCTAAAGGCTGTTTACCACCTAAAACTTTTGAGGTTTAGCGATGACCATTCTGGAAAACTAGTTTCAGATCATAAGGACAGGATCTGGATTCAAATTTAAGGAGGAAAATATTTCTAAAACACCTCCCTCCGCCCTCTCAAATTTTGTTACTAGTGGCTCAACATGATTACGCTGCAAAACCATGAACTGTTAACCAGCCCCTTCTGATGAGCCCCAGGGAGCTCTAGAACACTGCAGTGATGAATCCCCACACTTCACCTCAACTAGAAACCTCCAAGTGACACTGGAGCACTGGTCAGCAAGACCCAGCTACCCAGCAGCTTTTGGATGGTTGTGTTCTCACAGCCAGCCAGCCCCAGTCTCATCATGACAACAGAGCTGCAGCTCTCTAAAGAGCAGTGGTAACTGAGGGTGAGGTTTAATGCTTAAAGCAGAACTGATCCAATAGCCCAGGGAAGTCTGCTGTCTCTTGCTGGTGGAGCCCACCTCAGCTGTACCACTATCAGTACTAATCTGACCACACAGTGAGCTGGAACAGAAGAAAACCCAACAGACCTGTTGCCCACTGATTGTTGCCACAGGAATTGTTGGAGCCTGTGGTATGCTGCTTTCCATGGTCACAGTAACTTGCCCAGGAACCTTTGTGGGTGCTGACAGAGTAGAGGGTGGTGCAGGAGCAATGGGCCGGCTGGGCATGGTGGGCTTCAAGGGAGGCTACAAGAAATACAAAGACAAATGTAAGCAACTCCAAAAGAGATTTCAGTGTTGAAGCAGAAATAATTCTGGCAAGTGGCAAACCCTAGAGAGAAATTCAGCTTTGTGCAAGGATAAGCATGGTTAAGTACTTCGAGAGGAAGTATACTGGTCATTTAGAGTTATTCCATTTTAACAGGGGACAAAGTACTTCTGTACAGGACCTACAGAGTTTCTGACATACAGTTGTAAATGGAACGTGTTAGGGCTGTGACATTCCCTTGCAGACACTGCACACTAACAGTTAATCTGAGATCCTCACCCAATCCTGCAGAGAAAATGGAAGATTTCAGAAACTGATCATCATCACTCTCCTCTTCAGAGATAAGCAAAAAACACCCCTCTTAAAAATGATGCTACTTTTGAGTCCTCACTGTATCAGTGGATGGTCAGCAAAAGCATGCAGGGAAAGCTCAAGAAACAAAAGCAGGGACATTTTTGGTGTCATTTGGTTTTGCTCAACCCTCTTAACTTGTACTACAGATTGCATTTTTTCCTCAATGAATTGTGACCCTCCTTATTACCTTCATCAGTCCATCTGAAAAGGAAAGTGGGACAGCTGGAGTCAAATGTGCTGGTGGAGCTGTCACTGTCACCGGGGCACCAGACTGGACTGGGTGGTGTTGGGTCAACATCTGAACCTGTGGATATGGCCGAACCACCACTGGTTCCTGCTTTTCCTCTCGAGGTTGTATGGAGCCACCAGAGCCAATGTGCTCTCTAGGAGCAACTTCTGAGTCGCGACTCGATTCATCACTCACTAGTGAAAAAAAAGAAAAAGGGAACTCTGAGGAAAAAGGTAGAAAGCGTTAATCCACCAGATCAGAGATGCAATGCCTAAATAGAAGAAATTCACCTATACAATTAAACTTATTGCAATGACAAAAGCCCTAGGGACTCTGCCACTGCTTCTGCTTCTGCTTCTCCTCAGAATCAATGGGCCTTGTAATGCCAGGCAGCCTGGGCTCAGCTCTGAGAAGTCTATCTAAAAACCTTTTTCACCTTCTTCATCAAAGATGAATTTTTCATTCAAGTGAAAAATACATAATTATCCAAGTAACTGCCATGAAGTCCCACATCATACAGGCAGTACTAAAAAGAATAACAGAAGAAACAGACCAGTATTGGCTAGAAAGGACCTTAAGGACCACCTAGTTCTAAGCCCCTGCCACGGGCAGGAACAGGTCCCAGTACGTGGGAGTGGACGGGGATGTCCCATCACCCAGCTGGAACACAGGAACAGACCCCCTGCAGACACGGCCCCTGGTCACCTCCAGCACCCTGCAGACCGCCTCGGCAGGGACAGCAGCCAAGGCGCCCGTGTCCGGCGAGGGGACTCGCTCTTCCCCTCTCTCCCTCGTCACCTCCGAGGTGACGGCGCAGGGGGCGGGCCGCGGGCACGGGAACGGCTGGTCAGTCAGCAACGGGACAGATCTTCATCCCTTCCTACCTAGCAACGACCGAGGCCGCCCCGCTCCTCCCACCCAGCGCCCGGTTCCTGCGCCATCCCCGAAGCCGCGGACAGCGGCACCGCTCCCACCCCAATCCTCGGGCCCTTACCTGTGGCGGTGGGTGCGAGGAGTCCGGTGGAGCCGCTGGTGGGGCCGGGCGGCGGGGCTGCTCCCAAGCCGGCGGGCGGCGCGCCGGAGCGCGGGAACTGCTGGGAGCTCATCTCCGCCTGCGGGCACCGCCAAGCGTTACGTTGCGTTGCGTCACGGAGCGTCACGACACGAGCAACCCCCTCACGCCGACACCCGCCCCGCGGGGGCGACGACTCCCCCGGCAGGCACCGCCCTCGCTTCCGCCCCGCTTATTGGGCGCGGCGATAGCGGCACGGGCAAAGCTGCGCCAATCAGGCTCGCCCCTGACAGAACGGCCAATCCAGCGCAGGCCTCCCCAGCCAGTGAGAAGCAGCCGTACTAATGACGTCGCGAAGCGCCGAACCAATGGAAAGGAGGGTAGCGCTGGCCAATAGGGGCCGGCCGTGCCGCCCGGGCCCGCCCTGCTGTGCCGCCGTGAGGGGCCGCAGGGCCCGGATGCTCCCGGGAGCGCGGCGATGCCCGGAGCCGCCCTTCCAGGCACCGAGTGCGGGTCGAAGTGCCTGGCACTGCCCTGCTCTCCCCGGGCCCAGTCTCCTCGCCTGTCCTGTCTTCTCCCCTGCCCTGCTCCCGTCTCTACCCGCCCGCCACCTCCCGGTCCCGCCGTCGCGGTCCCACAGCCGCGCAGAGTCCCGCCCCTCTCTCCTCTCCGCGGCCGCCTCAGCAGCTCGCACCGGTCCTCGGCACTGTCGCCGAGCGCGGGCTCCTTCCCGTCGCCGCGCACTGATGCGGCGGCCCCCGCTCGTCGTTCGCAGCACTTGCCCAGAGCCACCCTCGGCCGCCGGAGCGAGGCGGTGCTGCGAGTGCTGTCTGCGGCGTTACCTGTGCCAAGGGCCCCCGGCGGCAGCCGCCGCTCAGAACCGAGCTCCTCTTCCGCCACCGTAGCTACCCGCGGCGGATTGGGCCCGGTCGGCACCGCCCCCCTCCCTCTCCGCGCCCTCCCCTCCCCAGTTCCTCCCCGCCCCATTGGCTGCGGCAGAGCCGCCCCGCGGGGTGCTGGGAGCTGCAGTCCGCGCGCAAGCTCCGCCCCGCAAAGATCTCGCGAGAGGCGGGAGGGGCGGGGCCCTGCCCGCGCTCGCGATTGGCCCTCAGCCCCGGGGTTTCCAGGGGAACGCGGCGGGGGTGGGGCCGGATGGCGGCGGGCGGCGCGCGCGGTGCCTCATAGCCCCGGGATCCGGTGCGGGAGTTCGTGCACCCGTGTGCACCCTGCCGTGTCCCGCGGTCGGACGCTGTGAGAACGTAGAGAGAGCCTGGCCCCAGCAGCTCTCTCTCTGCTCGCACAAACATCGGCTACCGGTGGGGAGAGAGGTGCAAAACGAGCTCCCGGTTCGGTGACCGGGGTACACTGCAGCAGTGAGCTGCCGCCAGCCGGGGGCTGCCTCACCTCCGGTCACACGCAGGTCGTAACGCCGCTACTTCTCGACGCTCAGAGGTGCATTCAGACACACACCTAATCTGTAATTCTGAAGGCTTTTAGTAACACTTGAACATGAAACCAGAAAGAAAACGCTGTAATTACAGAACACGGGGGAGTAATCCCGAGCTTTGCCTCCCAAAGTCTTCACGTTCGGAAGGACGCTGCTCCTCCGGGTGACCATCGATCACCGGGACTGGAGACTTGTTCTGTCTCTTGAGCGTTGGGGCACTGCTTTCCCTGGTCAGAGCTGCTCTGCTGGCTGCAATCCCAGCTCTGTTCTGCTTCAACATCTCTGGAACGAGACGTGAGGGTTCGGTGCCACCAGCACATCCCGGTACCGCTACAGAACGTTAAAAGGACGTGGGGAGGATAAACGCAGACGGAGCACGAGAAGAACGGAGGTGGCATCTTTGGGATAGAAGAGCGGCAGCTCTGAGGGAGAGCTGCGCGATCATAAACGATGCAGAGATGAATAAAAAACAACTCCTCTGTATCTGCCACGCTCCGCTTTAATTTCCCCCCGTATTTTCACCGCAAACAAATGAGCAAGCGAGAGGAACTGTTCTTTGCGCAGCGGGACTGAGTGTTGGGCTCGGTTCAACGGGAAAAGCTGCCAAGGAGCCGGCTCGGTGGCAGACACGGCACTGGGGCTCGAGCTCTGCGTGGGGAATCACCCAATTCCGCACCCAGACGGCACAGACGCCCTGAGCAGCCGCTGCTCTTGTTCGCCCTGCTCTCGCTCTTTTCTCGCTGCCCCGCGGTTCTGCCCGGAATGTGATCCTGGACTAGGCAGCTCGCCCGACACCTGCCACCGCCCCATCTGCCGCTTCACCGGGGCTGCCTGCGAGGCCAGGCGGGACGCGGTAGCCCGGCCCCCACTCCTGACTCCAGTAGCCGGCGGCCACGGGACTCCAAGAGGCAGGCGAGGTGTCCCATCCACGGCCTGAGCCAGGCGGCGATCGGAGAGCTCAGAATCGCTCGCCGCCGAGACCACCCACTGTTAAAATGGCGGCCGGGCGACACTCTAGCGCGGCCCCGCTGTGACTCTATGGCCGCGTGGCCCCTCTACCGCCGGCAGCGGAAGCGCCGTGCCCGGAAGCACCCGGAGCGGCAGGAGCCGGAAGGGAGCGTGGCGGCAGCGGGCGGGTGCGGTTACCACGGCGACTCGCGCGCGGGACAGGGAAGGGGGTGAGCGGTGGGTCCGGCCCGTGAGGGGGGGGAGGAACGGGGGGGGCGGCCGAGGGTCTGGAGCTTTCCCTGGGGCTCTGCGGAGAGAAGCCCCCGGACTCGGCGGGGCCACCGGGGCGGCCTCTGCATTTCGGTGGTGCCGGTCAGTCAGCGGCCGTGCGAGGGGAGGGTGACCGGGGAGCCTCAGAGGCCACGCTCGGCGTTGCCAGGGGGCAGACGCCCCCCATTTATTTGACTTTTTTTGGTGGGGTTTTTTTGAGTCCTCAGCCCTGTCAACGCCCGGGGTCGCTGGAGGGGTTGATTTCCAATCACCGCTCTTCAAGGGAGCAATTTAGGAGCAGTCAGTTAATCGCTGTGGTTTAGGAGGAACGATATTTACAAAGCAGACGAGGCCTGAAAAATTCGCTTCATGATCTCGTGATTCAGATTGGCTTTTGCTCGGTTACCTCACGCAGAACACAGCTGGATCTCCTCATGTCATTTCTCATGTCATTTGTGTTAATTCCACTGCCTCTCATCGCCGCTGTTCTCCATGGTGCTTTGTTCTGGGAGGAGATACGAGTTTTTGTTTGGCTGGTTGGTTGGTTTATGTCTCTTACTGTTCAGGGAGTGTAGATAATTGTAATCTGCATGTTTTCAGCTAGCTAAACTGGTGACAGGTGAGAAGATGTGTGTACCTCTCCTCTAGAAAAAAGGTCTTGTTACTCAAGTCTTTCACAGAATGGGAAGAAAGGCACGAGAGAGTAGCACAGGAGTTTTAATCGTGTTCCAAACTATTGCATGCAGCAAATGAAGAGATCGTTATTAAAACAAAACAGAAGTTGGAGCCCGACAGTTTGTTGGCTGTGGTATAGCTGGAATTTGAGTGGGCTGGTTTTTTTCCAGTTGGAAATGGAAAATGAGTTACCTGGAAAAATACAGATTAAGAAGTGAGATAAAGCCTGGATGTATGTTAGTTATGTAGTAAATATACTCTGGTCAGAGAGGGAGAAGGAAGATTGAGCTTTTGGAGGTGGTAATGGAAAGCTAACAGGAGAATTCTGGTCCATAAGCTTGAGAATTGTGGGGAAGGAAATTACTCTCAGCTGTGTTATAGTGTGTAGGTCAGGGACTATACAGGCATAGAAGTATACAGAAAGGACAATAGAGGAATAGCTTAAGGTTCTTTTTGTTTGGTTGGGTGTTTTTGGCTCATTTCTCACAGGAAGTTCTGTCATTTGAGTCTGTCGTAATTATTTCATTAATTTTCATCTTCTAAAGTTGGTAGTACTTAGTGCATCCAAGAAATGCTTGTTTCTTCAGTCCCCAGAGAAGAACTCCTCTGTGCCCAGCAGAACCTCAAGGGCTGACAAAGGGACCTGCACCTTGCCTGGCTCCTCTGATCTTGGTTGGTACCCTGGATGATGGATTGGTGCAAAAATAGAATGGGGCTTTATCTCCCATAAAAATTACAGTGGGTTGGTTTTCCACCAGGTTTGAAATAAGCACTGTTTGTAATTCTTAAAGCAAGTAGTGTGTGATATGAGTGGCCCAGAACAGAAGCACATTTATTTGAAAGCATAAATACAGAGGAAGCTGGAATCAATTGAGTTTTAATTGGAGCTCAGGAGCCAGATCTTGCCTCTTTTCATGTTTTCACAGAATATTTGATTTTGTGAGCCCCAGTGAGTTTATGATTCTCTCACTGATGTATTGGATTAAATGAATCTTAAAATTCACCATAGTGTATTTAGATATATAGACAGAGACCATGCAAACCTAACTTTTTTGCCAATGTGTTTTTTTAGACTTCTTCTATAAAATGGGAATACTTATTGCAGTTCTTGGAATCTGGTTCAGCTCTTCACTTGTAAAAGGAGATTCTAAGGCTGTGACAACATCTCTAACTACAAAGTGGTCTTCAGCTCCTTTATTACTTGAAGCAAGGTAAGTACATTGTGATTTTTCATTGGCACATCAGAATATACCTAGAGCATGAAGTAATGTGTTCTCTTTTTCATTTGTTTTGTGGTGCTTTGAATTCTGGTTGTTACTGAATCATTGGCCATAATAACACTTAGCTGAACCTGATCATTGCTCTGCATGGGGACATGGGATGAATATTTTAAAGGAAAGAGTTGTACTTTTTTGCATGGTAAATTCTTCTGTGATGCATTAGAACAAACTTTAGTAACAATGAATAATTGCATAATAAGTATTTTTTGTCCTGTGTGTTTTACTCAAAGCATTAGATACAGAGGCTTAGTGTGGTCTTGCAAGGTGAAAGATCGAAGTCCAAAATATTTTGAACTTCAATGAAAACTGTAGGTTGTGATACAGATCTGTTGCTTGTGTGTTTAGCTCAGTTAAGCTTGAAGTGTAATTTTGTTAATTTGAGTTTTGCATTATCTAAAGTCAGCTGCTCTTTTAAGAAATGTGCAAGTCAGCCTGAAGAGATACCTTCTGTTGTGGTATTAAAGACCTTTTTAAAAGTGTCTTAAAAAAAACAAAGAAAAAAAAAAAAAAAAGGTAAAATTAGGTCTTTTAACCAGCAGTCTACTTGGCACTTTTAAAGTCCCCATAGTTTCATTTTTAGAAGTCACCATATTTGAAAAGTTTCATTTTGCAATCCTCTCATTTGCAGTCTGTGCAAAGTAGGGTTTTTAGATTTTTGTGGAATAGTGTGTCTGTTTAATTTTGCATCACTTGAGTGTTTCCACACATTGAATTATGCCTGTGTTACTGCAGATGGGTACACATGGCAATAGTTGAGCAGTGATGGATTGCATTGCAATGGATATGAGTGATAGGACAGGTGTGCTGGGTGAAATTTCTTTCCTGTAGCATCTATAGAGGTTGAAGTTTGAAGACTGAAAAATCCTTCAGTAGTAAAATGCAAAGCTGAGGTGTTAATGCCAGGATTTAAATACCCTGACATTGTGAGACATCTGCTGTGGAAAATCTCACTGTAAGAGATTGTGAAATAGTGAGGAAATAATCAGAATAACATGCCAGAGGTTTGGTATATAAGCTAAACATCATATCCAAAGACTTTGGGTTGTTCACCTGTGGTGGACTGCAGAAAGACACAGCTCTGCAGTGTAAAATCCTGCCTGTTGCTGCATTTACTTCACCCAGCACTACAGTTCCTCAGCAGTTGTTCACAAAAGTACTTACCACTGTAGGTCAGGACAGATTGAAATGAACACACCAGCTGTTGTGGGCTCCAAATCTGCTGTTGTAGCATCATGTAGCAGGTGAAGCATGTTTCAAGTGTAGGCATTGGAAAGTATTTGTTGTTAGCAGTGTTTAGAGAATTATTTTATTTAGTGCTAATGACCTAATTGTATGCATAATATATAAGGAATTACAACACTTTGGTTTGAAGCTGTGACTTCTCCTATTGCTCATTTAAAACCAATGCAAAAGCCCCACCAAAGCTAGTAGTTCCAACAAAGTGCAGTTTGTTAGACCAAAGTAAATGAAATTGTCTGTTTCTCATAAAAGATAACCAGTGAAGAAATGTATTAGGGAAGAAAGGTCCCAGGCTGCATGCTGATGTCTGTTGTCTGTCTTTGAGAAATTAATAGGTGCTTTACAAACTTATTTCATGTATTTTGTGTTTGTCCTGGCCTGCAACCATTATTTGTTTGGTTTTTTTGCTTTCCTAGTCTGCTTTTTCTATGAATATATGGTTTTATGGTATAGGTAAACATATGGTAGAGGCTAACTTTCTGTAAATCTGTACAACATATTAGAACTGTAACTTGAGAGACAATTTATAGTTCTAGCTAGGTCTTCTTTTCTTACTCAGTGAATTTTTATCAGAGGAAGGTCAAGAGAAATTCTGGAATTTTGTTGAAGCCAGTCAAAGTATTAAGACATCAGAACATGATGGTAAGTTTTCATGATCTTTTTCTGGATGATGACTGATAGTTGGCATGTGTGAAAAACAAACAGGTGTTTTGTCTTGTATTGTGTTAGTATTGTAAAATCAAATGTGGACTGATTTCAGTATTATTTTTACTGCAAAGTGCTCAAAGCTTTTGGATATTCTTTTGACAAAAGCTATAGTGGACGTCTGAAACATATTTTGCTTGCCAGTTTCTGTTTCAACATGAAGTATAAATGTATTTTTCTCTGTGTTTCTATATCTCAGCTGAAATGAAATGTGAGCTCTCAACTTTTTCCCTCCTCCCTAAACTGATAATTGCATCCTCAGGGATGTATTCATGGATCTCTATAGACATTCCCTCTCTTCCATCTGTAGAACTGCCTGTAATGAAAATTGAGGAGAAATGATCTTGTGTGTATTTACATTTAATATAATGGGCTTCTGTTAGTGTATATCGCAGTTAAAATGAAAAGCCCTTTTCAATGGTACTGTGGTATAGAAATATAAGTGCTTGTACTTTGGTTTTTCAGGTAGTGATTATTCTTCTTACCATGAAATGCTCAAAGTAGCCTGCCAGAGTCTGTCACCTTTGCAGCAGAATTTGTTGAAGTTTTCCTTGTCTTTACGCTCTTATTCTGCAACAGTTCAAGCTTTTCAACAGGTTAGTACAGGACATCCTGAAATGGCTGCTAGAGCATGACCTGAAGTGCAGGAATGAGCGAGGTAATCCTGGACTGATAAGTGCTCCAAACCTAGCTGAAGACTAGATGTATATACTCATTTCATTGGTTGCCAAATTTGAGTCCATCTGTTTAGAGCAGGCTAAACAACTGTGATTTCAGCTTATCTGCATGTCTTTGCCCAGGGCACTGATGATTGTGTGGAGATTTTTATGAGGATGATCACCATGGCTCTATTGGTATAATTGTGGTGCTGCTGCTCTTCCCAGTATTCACTTGTACTTACTTGCAGATAGTAACCCATGAATATAAAGATCTGATGGTTACAATCCGTGCAGGGCCGTTCATTGTACTCTATTCTTTTTCACACCTCAGGTACCATATGGTTCATTTCACATTGTCTCACATTATAATGTGCTTTATTTAAGTAATACTAGAATAAATATTTTTTTATCTGGATTCATTTTCTCATTTGACGTTTGAGAAACGTAGCAGTTTCTGGTGTGTAATGCAAAAAACAAAACCCCCTACAATTGCAAACCTGACATCTTGTACCTGGAACTAATATTACAGCTAATAATAATCAACTGAACAAGTATTTGTAATAAGTTAAGACTTTACTCTCAATTTTGGAATTCTTATCTTGCATTTAAATTATATAATAAACAGGCAAGAAGTACTAGTTTAAAATTTAGGGTTTTAAAGAAGGCTGATTGCTGCAAGGCTACATCATTATCATTTTCACTTGTTCTAATGGCAAACACACAACCAACTTGGTTATAAATTTAATACAGATAGCAGCAGATGAACCTCCACCAAAGGGCTGTACCCTGTTTTTTGCTGTGCATGGGGAGAAGACGTGTGAATTTGACTCTCTTGAAAACCTTTTACAGACAGCTTCAGAAAGGTATTTGCCTAATTTTCTACTGTTGAATTAGTGCTCCTAGAAGTTAAGCTAGTTAAATTACTGCTGTAAAGAGATTGTTATAAACCAGTGGTGTCTTTGTTCTTAAGTGTTGATTTGTACTGTCTCTTGATTGGACCAATGTGTCAGTTTGTTATTTCTTTTTAATCCAGATTGGAATGATTGTTTTACTGTCCTGTGCTCTTTGGTATTCTGCTGTGAGGAGGAATTTGCACAGGAAGAGCTGGAAACAATATGCTGAAAGACAGTAGGGACTTCTCAGGAATATGTAAAGCTTTTAGTGTGTAGGAAGTGCTGGGCTGCATATTAAAATGCTGGTTAATTTAACATGGATTGTTTCACAAGTAGCTTGAAGCCTGCACAGTATTTTTTTCCTATATAATTTTTTAGTTTTTACAAAGGAAAATATTTCAAATTCAGATTTCTTTACAAGAATGGAATTTGACTGTAACTTCTAGTAACAAAAAGAAGCTATAAAATGTAGTATCTCCAGAAAACAAACAAACAAACAAACAAACAAATAAACAACAAACCCAAACCCTTGAATTTCAGTTTGTCTTCATAGTAATCTTCATGTTTTTTGCAAGCATCAAGGGTTATTTCTCAATGTGCAGTCATACAGCATCTATAGCTCATATAGGATTTTTCTGATTCACTGGGAATATTTTAAATATTTAATTGTATTTCAGACAAAATTGAAAAACAGAAACAGAAAACAGCTGTGTCGTTCACATTTCTTGTTTGTATACTAAGCCAAGGACAGAGTTCCCTTGACTCTGAGTTCCTGCAACATTTGGTCTGTTGGCCTTTGATTTTATTTTTTTAATACGGAATTTATGAATCACCATTGTGGGGGGAAAAAAAGGTAATGGAAAATTTAAGGGAAGTGGTTAATTTTTAAAAAAAGGATCATATTAGATTCAAAGTAGCACCAAGGCAATTGTTTCATTTTCTTATGTTCATTTTTAACAAAGCTTTATCAGCATGCATCAAGTGCTGCTGACCTTGGTGACAGGTGGGAATCAATTGGTGTGTGTGTTCAGTTGAAGATGGGAATGGTGGTTAACCTGTGAAGAAGAAATAATTGGATCTTGTGCTGAGTGAGGAAATGCTTTGAATGGCAATGTGGTAATCATTAATATTCACTCTTAGGCCAAAGCCATTTTTGTTCAAAGGGGACCACAAGTACCCAGTGTCAAGCCCCAAAAGCCCCGTTGTCATCCTCTATGCGGAGATTGGCTCCGAGGAGTTCTACAAGCACCATAAGAGGCTTGTTTTAAAGGCTGAGTCAGGAGAAATCACTTATGTCCTCAGGCACTATATTGCTGTAAGTATATTTGTGTATTGTGACAGAGGTATTTCTCATGGAAAGAGTAACTGCTCTGGCTTTTAAAAAAGAAAAGTGTAATTTTGTTCTCTTTAAGTCGATATTTGTGTAATGTGTTGCTGCTTAATGTTTGTCTGATACCCAAAGTTTGTATTTTATTGCATGTGGCTGAGGAATACAGAATGTTTTAAATTTCCAGATGGCTTAAATAAGAGGATCATTTGATTTTACAAATGCAGACTTAACTCTGGATAAAAAACACTTTATTCTAAAAAAATATTGCTCTACCTATATTAGAATATAGGAAATAGATGCTCAGATCTTTCCACAGCCGGGCCATTTAGTTACTTGAGATGCAATTTTATTATGGAGCAACTCAAGTCCTACTGCAGATTGTCCTGGTTTCCACTTCCGTTCCCTAAATTGCCCCTGACTACTGGATTAGTGTTTAAAACTATGTTGCAAAAGCTCTGAGAAATTTGAGTTGACTTTTTTCCTGAATATTGGTCAGTGTTGCTAAAGCCTGCAGGGTCACAGTTAGTAACCAGACTTGAACACAAGAAAAGAACCATCTGGTTTGCTTCTAGCAAGTTTGACTTTTAATAAAATAAAGTCATACATTTTATACAGCACTTATCTTTTAAAAAGTAATTTATCAGTACTGGGAGGTGTACTTACATTCAGAACTAAATATATTACACAATAGATCTTTCTACAGTTTTGTGACTCGTGTATACTTCACAATTCTTTAAATAAGTGATGAAATTTGTTTTCCAGTAAAGCCATCTCACAGTTTAACACTGGCCTGGCAATTAAACCGAATGGCAGATGCTCTCTATTAATCCCCCTCCCTGATAAAGAAAGGAGAGAGAATAAGGGAGAGAGGCTTATGGGTTGGAAACTAAACTACACAACTTTAATGAAACAGTAATGATAAATAGGAAAAATCACCGAATATATACAAATATACAGGAAAATTGATACCATGTTCCTCCCCCCTTTCCCCCAATAACTCTCATGTCACCACCGAGGCTGCAGGGCAGCCCTAGGAGAGTCCAGGCTGGACTCCTGGAGTTGGCAGCAGTAGGGATCTGGAAGCAGGAACACACAGATTCAGGATGGCACGGATCAGGACCACAGGCAGACGAATGGATGGAAACCTCTCAGGATGCTGAAGCAAACAGGGACAGGAGAAGAAAGGGAAGCAGGAAGAGAAGGAAGAAGGGGTTTGACCCTTGTGATCCCTCAAATTTATACTGAGTATGACATGTATGGGATGGAATACTCTGTTTGGTCAATTTTGGCATCGTTCTTGTCCATTCCAGGAGGGCTGCAGGTGTGACCTCTTTACTCCTTCTCTCCTTCCGGAGGGTAAAATGTTCTTCAGAACTGAGCAGTGTCCTTGGCTCTGCACACCAGTCTCTAGCTGTAACTTTAAACATCGAGTGTTATCAATCCTAGAAGCAGACACTGCCTGAGAAACTTGCTGTTAATTTCAGCAAGTGCAGCTACATACAAGAGACTTAGCTGAAAGCAAATGTACAAGACAGAAAATTACCTTTATCCTGTCCCAAACCAGGACAAGCCAGAGCTAATTATGCATCTCTGAAGTTACTGTTTTATCCATTTCTGTAATTCTCTGTTGTAACTCTTTAGTGAATGTTTCATTTTTGAGCTTCACAGCTGATGTTTTTTTCCCTCCTTTCGTATTTCATGACGAGTCTGTCCTGCTCTACTTGGCTTACATACTCAATCCTGAAGACACTGTTTTATGCTCCCCTTAACTTTGAGGGGCTTAGTGGTTTGTTTGGGGTTTTTTTTGTTCAAAGAGATATTTTGCTTGCTGAACTTCAAAAAGCTAAAATACTATTTTTATAGTACATTACTGCAGAATCATGCAGTGTGTTTGTTTTCTGCCTATGTCTTGCCAGTTATGTCTGAATTGTGTACCAGCTTCAGATGTCTTGGCTTTAGAAAGTAGAAGCTTTTAACTTGTTCATCAAACTAGAGTGGCAAAATTTTACTGTTTGCTTTTCCTTACAGAATCCCAGTTTAGAAAAAGTCTACCTCTCTGGCTATGGCGTGGAACTGGCTATTAAAAGTACAGAATATAAGGCCAAGGATGATACACAGGTGAAAGGTGAATTGTTATTTTAAAGTGAACATTTTCATTTTGCAAAGATAATTCTGCATTTTTTTTTAATATGAATGACTGTCTGAATTACAGATAGTCTTATTTCTTTAGCTCTGAAATAACTTCTTGAAATTACTCCTTTGGGGTTATGTCCTTTATGAATCATATCTTTGCCATGGCACTTGTCTTATGCATTTGTGAGATGTGGGGCATAATTGAGCCATGACTTTGGACTTGATCCTAGTTGTATGGCTACTAATGCAATTAATTTTTTATCCAATAACCAGATTCTCTGCAGATGTAAAGCAAATTCTACCTGAATTTGCCTTAGCTTATCTGTACTCAGAGCAGAAGGTGTTAACTGCTTTTGGTTTTTTTGGAAAACAGAACTTAACATTCTGCATCTTTTTTTTGTTTTTGCCAGTTTCCTTAGAGTGCTGATTTGTGTTTTGCACACTTTCATGGTCCTGCCAGAACTCTTGTTAGGATAGTATGTGTGTATACTTTTATTTGGAGGTGCACTCACACATCACACAACTCCAGAATCGCCTGCTTTTATCTTGGACTGAAATAAAAGAATGTTTTGTGGGCTTGTTTAATTCGAGGTAACATTTGTGGAGAGCAGAACTCCTATTTTTAATTAGGTTCTTCAGGATTTTGAAGATTTATCAGTTTCTAGACACAGATCTAAACTCTTACTTTAAATCCTTAGCCAGCATCTAGATTATAGGTACATAAAACCTTTGGGTTTTATTCAGAAAAGTGTTTCATTTTAGGAGAAATTAACATACCATTGGAGATGATCCAACCTAAGATTTTAATAACTGAATGACGATTTCCTTTAATGTGCCATCAGAAAGTCATGCAAAAGCCCTGATATTATTTGTAGAATAGAATGTTGGAGACTTTTTCTCTCTTCAACTGGGGGGGAAAAAAGGTAATTCTGGGGAACATTTGTTAATTGTAAATTTGTAAAGTTTTATACCAATCAGTAATCTAAATGCAGTTATCTGAAATGTTTAACAAAGTGTACTGGCATTGCTGTGAGCTGCAAAAAGCACAGATAGCAGACTGCACGTTTGAGGTATATGACCCTAATCCAGCTACTGCCTGGTTCTGTCAGTGTTCTGTCAGTGCAGAACCAGACAGTTTCTGCCTGGTTTTATTCATGTGGGTGCTGTTTTGGCTTGTCCAGAAGCAAACACTTGTGTAAAAGATAAGGGCCCTATAGTAAGACTTGAGCACTAAACATCTAGTTTGGAGCTATCTGGTGTCCAGCTATTTAGGAGGTCATGTAAGTCTCTCACTTGGGTTTGGTTTTGATGTTTAAGCCCAGAACTGGACTTCACTCAAATAGTATTTTTATCGTGTTTTTGGGGGCTAAAATCAGGGTTGTGTTCACAATTTAAGTTTAGCACTTACTCTACAAAGCCAACGTATCCTGAAAGCTCCCAGGTCCTAGTGAACTCCTCTGCAACACATGGGTCACTAAGATTTCCATTTATCTTAAGCTTTGCCATCCCAGTAATCCATCTTGGTTTTATTTTAGCTGTTACTGTGCTAATTTTTAAAGGTATTTCTTGGTTGCAGGTTTAAAAATAAGCCTGGAGCCTGCCCTTTATTTTTTTTGGTTATTGCAGCATAGCTTGGTTAAACTGTTGAAAATGACTGTGAGAACTGTTCCTGAATAGCTTGGTGATAGTGTACTGCTCTGTGTTTTCCTAGGCACAGATGTGAATGCTACAGTAATAGATGAACAAGACCCTATTGATGAAGTGCAGGGATTTCTCTTTGGAAAACTAAGGTAAAACTAAGTTTTAGGTTGTTGCTCTTTGTCATCTCAAAAAAACTTCATGTGGAGATGCTGATTTTTTGCTTTGCTTTGCATTTTTTAAATGTCTGAGTTGCTCGTATCTGTTAGCAGCATTCTTTTTGATATGTTAGTTTGTTTCAAGACTTAACTTACAGGAAACCACAGAAGTAGTTTTACCCTCATACCCTTTTAGGCAGCTGTATCCTGACTTTACAGAAGAGCTGAAAGAGCTTAGAAAACACCTTGTGGAAAGTACCAATGAAATGGCACCTTTGAAGGTCTGGCAGCTGCAAGGTAACCTGTATGGAGATTTTCAGTTTTGTACTGCAATAACTTAATGTAACTCCTTGTGTTCTGTGTAAATGAGGTTGCTAATGGCTATGGACAGTTGAGAGAGTTTGACTGTGCCCTCCTGTACTGGATATTGCTGGAGTTTCTAAAGCTCCTGTTGAAATAGCTTTTAGAAAGATTGTTTTGCACGACTTGTGAAACGAGGCTTGCTTTGTATCTTGTGAAGTACAGTCAGCTGCCCACTCTTACACTGACTACTTGTGTGATCTGCTAAGTGCAGAAAAGCAAAGGAAATGTAAAGTATCCTACCATGGTCACATTCCTGGTGCAGAAAGCTGAGATTTCACAAGACCAAAGAAAGAGTATTTCAAAAGTATCCGCATGCAATTCTGAATTTTTCCCTGGAAAAGAAGCCACTGGGAAAGGCTTTTCATCCTCTGAAAAAAAACAATAATTCACAATGCTGAACATATGTTATAGCCACAGAGAATCTGCCTATATCCCACAGGTGGCTGTATTTATAGCTTCTCTAATGAGTACCCAGACCATCCTGAAGGGTATTCCCACCTCAGTCAAAAAAAAGGTGCTGGTCTGGACTCCCTGAAGCAGCCTGTAGGCGCTTTTGAAAGGGTTACTGACCTCAGGGCAGCAAAGAAGCTGAGTACAATAAAGGTGGGGTTTTTTTTTAAGTATCTAAAGATGCAGATAGAAAATTAATTTTTGGAGGTAAGAAATAAGTGAAAATGATGAAAGCTAAAGTTAAGTTGACTCTGCATTGACTTGCTTTCAGTTTAGAGTTCTTGACATCTATTTTTCACTTCTAGATTTAAGTTTCCAAACTGCTGCTCGCATTTTGACTGCCCCCCCTGTGGATGCTTTGATGGTCATGAAAGATCTCAGTCAGAACTTTCCTACAAAGGCCAGGTAACTTGAATTATGAGATCTGAGAAGTTTTGTCTTTTTTTCTGAGTAGAACCTGAAACAGACAGCATTGGTTGGGTTAATGTCTGAAGTTCTGTTTAGCTGGAAGCAAACAGGGGGAAGTACAGTTTATGCAGAGAAGTTCTGCCTGTGGTTGGTTACAAAGATGATCTTACAGTGTTTTTCTTGGGTGGCAGTTGATGTAGACTAGTGGAAAATTTGGCAGATTTTCCAGTGCTCCTTTGTTGTGAAATGCTTCTGAACCTATTGCATCAAGTCACTGATGTACAGTTCCACTTCTTACTGTGCTTTGTCAGTAACTGTCTTGAGCATATTCAAATTAATTTCAGGAATCTCAGTCATGATCTGTCAAACCAGTCTAGAAATACTTGTCTTTTGATAAATTCCATGACCTGGGTTGTGAAGGCATAGGAGCTCCTTATTTTTGTGTAGGTGGAGATACATCTGATAGTAAAAAGAACACACATTCGGTTTTTATTTCCCACTAACTGATATTAGAATTGTGCTATTTATAGCTGCTTAAGGTAGGCAGCTCTCATTGGGTTTTTTTGTCACATCTGTGAGTTGCATTCACTAGATCCAATACAAGGAAAGGGATGAGAACCCACAATGAGGAGTGAAATCTTTCTATTTTCTGCTGCCAGTCTCCACCTCTGCCTTTCTGGCAGCTGCCCACTTTTATTATTGTGAAATTGGACAGAGTTGGTATGTGGTTGACATTATCTTCTACGTAGTGTAAGAAAAAATAATGCACCCTACTGTTTAGTGGTATCACAAAGTACAAGTGCTTCTGATTGCAGCTCTTTGCACTAAGATACTGTCTATGTTTTAAGGTATGAAAAGTAGGATATAAAAATATCTGATTTATCCATTAGATAAACAGAAAGATGATTCATAGTGTGATGTTTTTATTTCTGTAGAGCCATAACAAAAACAGTTGTTTCATCGGAACTCAGAGCAGAAATTGAAGAGAACCAAAAGGTAATGCTCCTAGAAAGTCATGTCATGCTTTTGCATTTAGGTTTTAATACAAATTCAAGCTTTGGAAATAACTATCCTATCTAAAATTTTACATTATGCTCAAAATAATGACCTGGAATTTTGACACACAACTTTGTCTTAGTATTCATGTAGGAAGTATAGAAGTGGTGGATTTTCAAGCAGGGATTAGGAACATGATTGATCTTGTTTGCTCAAATATGAAAATATTGGTCAGAAATGCTTTGAGGAAGGTCGCTGTGTTGGGGAATTATGATACCAGATTTTGTTCACAAAGCTGCCACTACAGTGGTTGTTCACAGTAATGAAGTGTTCTGATAGTTATTTAAGAAGCATTTGTTCATGTATATGAAAGTGACTTTCTGTTTGGTATCTGAATTCAGAATCTGTTCACTGTATTTATTTAACTTTATAAAATTAATATTAAATACAATGAAAATACATTTGGCGTAAAATGTTTATTTACAGCAAACATACAGCATAGCTATTTTGAGGGTTTCCATGCAGACTGTACTCATCTGTAGGATGGGACTGTATCACATCACTCTTTACTTAGTTCCTGAGTTACATGTTTGGGCTGGTGACCTGCCAGCTGAAGCTGTACAGAGATGGTCAGCTGTGGGACTGTGCCTGCCAGGTGACCTGCCTTCAGTCTCTACCCCAGCTCTGACTTGAGTGGAGGAGAGGATGTGTACAGTCATAGTTAAGAAGAGGCTGACTTCAAGTTACTGATTGTTGTATTCTGAACTTCTTAAAAACAAGTAGATATTAAAAGTGTGACTGCTTTCTAATGGAGGTAGTAAAGTCAGATTATTTTTAAACAGCTTTAGATTGTTTTAAAATATCTGAGCTGAATGGAACAGAACTTGCTAGAAAGCTATTGCTTGAGAAGCAAATGCATTAAGTATGTTCTTACAGTTTCAAGGATGTGGCAGAAATTTAGTTCTCATTGTGGAAATTGAAATGGTGCTTAGATGTCTGAATTGATCAGTGTTTGCAAGGAAGTCACAGAGTAAACTCAAAATCTTCTGCCATAGCTCAGAGTGATTCATATTGTGTCAAAGTAATTGTTCCAACATTGGTGCTTTGAGAGTGAAATTAGTGGAAGAGTGAAATTTAACAGCCACCCAAGTAAAATCTACATGTGCTTTGGAACAGAATCATTAAAAACACCCAGGCTGTGAGGGACCTTTGAAAGTCATTGAGCAGGCTCTGATGTTTGCAGAAAAATGTTTCAGCACAGCATGGCTGTGCACATGGCGTTAGCAAAGCACTGAGGAAAGCAGGAGCCACTAGGGAATTTTCTGCAGGCATTTGTACAATCAAAGTACACCTGCTACTGCAGTCTGGATAGAGTGCAAGATAGAAACTTAAGATGTCAATAAAAACAAAGCCAAAATTAGCTTGTCATGTGATCTACATTGATCTATTAAAGCATTTCACTCTCACTTGGTATTAATAGGAATTAATAGGAAAAAGAAAGTATATCAGGTACACACTTGTATGTTTGCTTAAAATCTAACCAATGATACTTGGCTAGTCTAGTAGTAAAAGCAAAGTTACCTGAAATCTAGTTATAAGTCCCCTGAAATTCTTGCTCTGAGAGAGAAATCCCTTGTTTTCCACTAGCAATAAAATCAGAAAAGAAGGGATGCGGTTTGGCACGGCCATTTGGAAGGGCCAAGCTATAGAATGTAAGTGCAAGCTAAAGCTGCCTGGTGGTTTTTTGATTGTGTGTTTGACTGGGCTGGTCCATAGGTAATCCCATGATTTTGTGTATTCATTTTTATTCAGAGTAGTATGTCTGCTATCCATGAAAAGGTACAATTTAGCTTCGCATGTACTTGGCTCTCTCTGGTAGCTTTTTTTTTTTTTTTTTATTTTAATGAAATGCAAATTCTTCCTGACTAGATGCTGCTTTCCTATTCCTGGTAGTTCCCATGATACTTTGCTATTCCTCTGCTTTGCTCACATTCTTCATGATATTAGTATTTTTAAGTATCCAAGTACTACATTTCTCCTTCAGGGTTCATCATGTCTCTTAATAGAATTTTGTAACTGGTACTGCAAGACAAAAATTACATTGCTTTCTTTCAAGACCACTTAAGTTTTTAAGCAGAATTTTTCATGCTAGATTTGGAAAATTTGCTTCAGGAGGACAGTGTTCCATTCACCTCTCCTGATTCAAAATTGTTCTCTGTGATATTGCTCAATTCAAAGCATCAATTCAAATGGGGCACTGCTTAGAGGTACTTGGAATAAATTCCAGAATAGTGGTAAGACTTCTCCATTTGTGTGCCGCCTGATTTTGGGGAGATCAGACTACAATGGCAGCTCATCCATTTGTCATTGATGACATATCCACTAGGTCAGGACTTAAATGGTATCTATACAGAGTACCACTAGCAAGAACCACACAGTACCCAGCTTTTTAAGTCTGTTCTGCCCAAACCTGCCTGTTTAAGACATGTAACAAGTAACTGGATACTCTTTGTCCATCTGCTCTGTGAGCTGTCAGATAAGAAATAAGGTCTCTTAAGCATTTGTAATTATTTAATGTGAGTATGTTTAAAAGGTTTTTTCAGGGACTTCCCTATGTACTACTGAATCATACAGTAACAAATAGAAGTCCAGTTGATATATCCAAGCACTAAATATCTTCAGTTGTTTTTTCCTCTGGTACAGACGTGTGCATTCTGGTAGTTGAGAAGGAATGTAATGTAATAAAGGAGATTAAAATCTACAACTTTGACACATTAAATTCTGTAGTAATATTTTTCTGTGCAGACATTCTTCTTATGACTTTCTACTTTCTCTCAGTATTTCAAAGGGACGTTAGGATTACAACCAGGAGATTCTGCCCTCTTCATCAATGGACTTCTTATTGATTTAGACACCCAGGATATATTTAGGTAGGAATGTTGGTGGGTTGTTTTTGTTTTTTGGGTTTTTTTGAATAATTGTGTCAACACACAGGTTTTATTCTGGAGATAATAGACTGAGTCTCAGGGGATAAAACACTGTAAATTTTTAATTTGAAAAGCATCTTATATCTTTGTCAAGATTTGTTTCAATTACATGTAACTGAAATTACATCCAGATAACATGCTTTAGTTATCTTGATTTAATGTAGTTTTTGTAGAAATAGAATGTAATTGAATAGGTTTATGTTTTCTCACATTTCCTAGGGCTGTTAGAAATAGGTGATAATTAAGAAGTAATTGCACAGACATGGCAAAATTCTTTTATACCTTCCACTGTAAAGCCTTAGGTTAAGAGCAGGTTTTTTGCTGTGTCTTTAAAGGTCATCATTTTTTCTTTTCTTTCCAGTTTGATTGATGTCCTGCGCAATGAAGCCCGTGTTATGGAAGGCCTGCACAGCTTAGGAATTGAGGGGCTTTCATTGCACAATGTTCTGAAGTTGAACATCCAGCCCTCAGATTCCGACTATGCCGTGGACATCAGAAGTCCTGCAATTTCAGTGCGTGTGTTTTTGTGCTTTTTAGAAATGCTTTATTTGCCATGGGGCAGTGCATTCTTATGCTGTCAGGGGAATTTTCATCTCTGAAACTGCAATGAATTAAAAATGGAAAGTAGGACTATAAATCTAGTCAGCTCTTTTTAACAAGCTTAACTTTTGATTTATACAGTTCTGCTTGTAGTGTGGGATTTTAAATGCAGCCTCGTACTCAAGCAGGAGAACTGTAGATCATCTAAATGCCTTGGTTTTTTTCTTAGTGGATCAACAATCTTGAAGTTGACAGTCGGTATAATTCCTGGCCTTCCAACATGCAAGAACTGCTGCGTCCCACGTTTCCAGGCGTGATCAGACAAATCAGAAAAAACTTCCACAATTTTGTAAGTAGCAGTGTGGACTGGAAAGGAAATGTGCATTTTTTCAACAGCAGATTGTGCAACTTACCTACAGATATGCTGGATTCCTTGTCACTTAAATATCTTGAAGTAGGATGCTTTTCTACAAGGTTTTGTTCTAATCTTACTAGACAGTTATGGCTGAGATTCAGAAATTCTGGAGCATAATTCTTTGGCATCTATTGGATGCCAGGAATTGCTTCATCAGTAGAAAAATCTATCATCTGACAGGTGAGGGTTTGGTGTCTTTCAGCTTTCTGATAATACCTGAAGCAGGTGAATGAAATCCTTGAAGTTTGTTAATTAGTATCTTCTTAACAGGGTTAAGACCAACTTCAGTTGTTTCAGCTAGAAAACATTCTTGCAGTAGGATTTCAAATGATGATCATTGATCCTCAGCTTAATCCTTAGTGTTCTTTTAGCCTCAGGTAAACAAGGAGTTTGTAAGTTCTGTACGGTAGCTCTTGTCATGTGGCAGAGTAGCCCTATAGCAAATTCTTCTGATTAGTGGCAAATAAGGACTTGAACCACCTCAAGCTCTGGGAACATTGATATGTTACCTTTTTCTCCAGACTTCAGTACTTTAAACATTGAAATTATTAAATGAAAAGGCAAAACTTGGTATGAATAAATGGCCCTAGACTAATTCTGAGTGGCCTGGTTCCTTCTGAGTTTGGGCTTGCTCTCAGAATGTCTTAGCAGTGTGGGCTCTTCCAGGGGCTGAGAAGTAGTAAGTTGTGTTCCTCAGCTCTGACAAATGCCTGTCTCCCAGACACTTCTCAGTGCATGGATTTCTGTACACATGGAGGCACAAGCCTAGATGCAAGGGGATGCTGAGGTAAATAAAATGAGATAAGGCACATAAGGAGTCTGGTCTCTTCAGGTTAAAGGAGTGGTTTAGAGAGGGTATTTTGCACAGTAGACTTAGACTTCAGAGACTGTTATTTAGTGGACCTGATCTCCCTGATGGTGTATAAAATAATGCTAGTGATAATTTTGCACTGAGATGTGAATGAAGCTATCTCTAATCAAAACCCTACATTTCGACTTCTCAAGGGAATAGAAACTTTTCGTGTACAATTTACACACAGGTGCTGATAGTAGATCCTGTTCATGAGACTACAGCAGAATTACTGAACGTGGCAGAGATGTTCTTCAGTAACCACATCCCACTGAGGTAACTGCTGTGTTTTAGTGGAAATTTTTTTACATCAGTTTTATTTTTGTGACTTTTGACACTCCCCCCAGCTTAGTGTCATCTGCAAATTTGCTGATGGTGGACTCAATCCCCTCATCTAAATCATCTATAAAGATATTAAACAGAACTGAGCCCAGCACTGATCCCCTGGGGGACACCACTCGTGAGTGGCCGCCAATCTGGGCCCAGCCCTCCATCCAGATCCTAACCCAGCACAGTTCTCCTGTCTAAGCTGTGGGCTGACAGCTTTTTCAGGAGAATGCTATGGGATTCTGCAGTCTCTGAATATTTTAATTGAAATGCTTCTGTGGTGCTTTCTTCTGATCACAAGAGAGACGACTTCTTAGACCACCCCTAGAGTCATACAATCATGGACTCATAGCTGACAATTGAATGAAGAGTTAATTGTTTATTAGTATAACAGATGCCTGATCTGAGGATTTGTTTGTTTGCAGGATAGGACTAGTCTTTGTGGTTAATGATGCAGAAGATGTTGATGGACTTCAGGATCCTGGTGTTGCCCTCCTCAGGGTATACAATTATGTGGCACAAGAAATGGACAATAATTATGCTTTCCAGACTATCATGTCTGTAAGTAATCATTTAAAAGAGAAACTTATGTTTTAATATTTCCCTGCATGAAAGATTATGTTAATGGGCTAATATGTAGCTAATGAAAGAGTTTTAATTTTTTTTTTCATTTGGTTAGTATTTAGAGTATCTCTGAATACTGGTACCACACAATACATCGTCCTCTGTGAAGTGCTTCTGACCTAGCTTTAACAAGTGAGACTAGATCTAAATGTGACACTTCACAATTTTGCCATTGAGTTCTAATCTCTCTCTCTGCTATATCTCTTCAATATTATAATTGTTTTGAACAGTTCCTGCTGTATACTTTTACCACATCAAAGGATTGTGTAGATGCATTTTGCAGTTTGACATTGAGCTGGGACATACTGTAACATTAAACTGCTAGTGACCTGAAGACAATTACTTTTATTCCCATTTTTTGGGGTATATATTTGTAACTCAAACTCTTGTGTCTCCAAGAGGGAAACAGTTACCTACTTTACATGTAAGGTCTGTTGTATTGTTTGTAAGCATTTCTTGAGTTCTGACAGGAAGAGTAGCTCTTTGGGTATGCTTCACTTGAACCTTTTTTCACCTAAGCACTATTTTTCCCCATCAAATACCTTTTCTAATTAAAAATGCAAGTTATTATTTAAAGAAAAACATGATATTTACCTTATTCCAATCTCACTGGAGTGACTGTGAGATAAAGCAATATAATTGTAAGAGCTACAAGTGCTTAGGAGCTATTATGGCAGCTAATAAATATGAAAATATGTTTTGCGATCTGGCTGTTAATGCCTTCTTATAAATACTGGAATACAGGTGAAAGGTCAATTTACCTTTAATAAGGACAGAAGCTTTACGGCTGCAGCTGTTAACTTGTGTTTGTATTTCCCTCTCAGATATATAATAAAGTAAAAACAGGAGAGAAGCTGAAAGTGGAGCACGTGGTTAGTGTTCTTGAGAAACAGTATCCATATATGGAAGTCAACAGCATTCTGGGAATTGATTCTGCCTATGATAAGAATAGAAAGGTAAGAATTCAGGAAACAGATTTTTTTCACTTTTTTTTTTGCTTCATCACTGCTTTGAAAATATCGTTCACGTAATTACCTTGGTTGGAAAAGACCTTTGAGATCATAGAGTCCAACCGTAACCTAGCACTGACAAGACCTTAAACTAAGTCATATCCCTGAGCACTATGTCTACATAACTCTTAAATCCCTCCAGGGATGGTGAGTCCACCACTGCTTTGGGTAGCCTGTTCAAATGCCTGATAACCCTTTAGGTGAAGAAATTCTCCCTGTAAAGAAGAAATTCTCCAATGTAAACCTCCCCAGATGCAACTCAAGTCCATTACTTGTCATTTCATTGAACAGACCAATCCCCACCTCTTCACAACCTCCTCTCAGGTAGTTGTGGAGAGTGATAATGTCTCCCCTCAGCTGCTGCTTCTCCAGCCTAAACAACCCCATCTCCCTCAGCCACTCCTCCTAAAATGTGAGCTCCAGACTCTTCGTCAGCTTCCTTGCCCTTCTTTGGACACACTCCAGCAGCTCAACGTCCTTTCTGTAGTGAGGAGCTGTACAGTACTCAAGATGCAGCTTCACCCTGGCCTAGCACAGGGGTAATGTCACCTCCCTGCTCCTGCTGGCCATATTGTTCCTGATACTGACCAGGATGCTGCTGGCCCTCTTGGCCACCTGGGTGCACTAGATTATATACTAAATGTAATATATTGTACTATAAATTTTTAATAATCTATACATATAGTACCAGAACCAAGATAACTTCCTTGTGACTCGTAAGTCATACTTTCCCTCTGGTATGCAGTAGAGTTCAAAATTGCTTGAAAGAAATCAAGATGATGGAATGGTTTGTAAGAAAACCTAAATGTCAGGGAGGGATTGGTGTGGGTTTTCTTCATTGGTATTTGGATACTACATGAGATAAAGTTATGTCTTTCCTATAGCAAGGCATTCAACAATCTTCCTCAAATAATTTCTGAAAATATTTTTAGGATTGATATTTTTCTGTATGGAGAAAACTGGAGAAGCAAATCACTATTGGATCACATCAATATGAGATGAAGCAGATTCCCTTTGGGGTTCTGTGGGAGGGGATGTTTGTTTTTGTTGAATATTATAAAACAAGGAATGAAAATTCTGACTGCAGTAGCTCTGTAACACAGATGATACTGCCTATATGTAGGAATGCAGTCAGAATTTTATAAATAGGCTTGTATGTACACGTGCTTTCCATCTTCTGATGTGGGAGAGTGAAGGGAAAAGCATTCTGAGGAAATCAAAACCACTAGAAGTAAGGCAGATACTTTTATATCAAAGAAGAGGCCTTTTCAGTGCATATGCTAGAACTATAGCATATGGTTCACAAAGAAACAAAAAGCAACAATGTCCCCTCCCTTTCAGAAACTCCTAACACATGCAAAGTGCTCTCCTCCAGAAGACCTGAGATGCCACTCTGGAGGACTCTTTCAGCTGGTGCAACCAAATCCAAAAACATTGCAAAGCCTTTGAGCAAGGAAGGAAGCCTTTAGAAAGAGCTTCACTTCTGTCCAAAGGACACACCTTACAGAAACACTGAACACTCTTAAGTGTGAGCTGAGCTTTGTGTCCTTACAATGTCTTGAAAGCCTGCAACAAGAACCTCTTAACAGTAGGATCTGATTAACTTACATGCATAACAGAGTATCAGTAGTGATGGTGCATTTTGTAGAGGTTATTTGAAATGGGGAGATCTGTCTTGACAGAGTAACCCCCCCCCGACAAGCAAATGTTTTTTCACAAGTTTAAGAAACATGTTCTTAAAGAACAAAAAGAAAAAAACTCCACCATGTCTTATGTTACAACTATCAGTGCTTGCATTGCATTCACTTCTATGTGCAAAGATTTCCTGCAGTGCATCTTTTGCTATTACCAGGAAGTGCTCATTGGAATGAATGTATTTGAGGTGTGACCTAATGGAATATTTTTGCACTTCTGTAATATAAAGTAACTTTTTTTGCTTTGAAACTGAAAGACAAGGACATCTTGTGCATATAGGATACAGGAAGTGTTTTACGTGCTGCACAAGATTATTATTCTGTGCATCATATAAAAGCTGGAAGGAGGCCTTAGTGTGTTTGGGATAGACTTGTGTGGCTATTCCATGAAAATATTTTGAACCATTGTTGGTTGGTGATGGAATATGGTAAAGCAACTTCTTTCCCTGTATTTAGGCAGCCAGAGGTTACTATGAGCAAACAGGTGTAGGTCCTCTCCCTGTTGTGCTGTTCAATGGAATACCTTTTCAAAAAGACCAGCTGGATCCTGATGACCTAGAAACTGTGACAATGCACAAAATCCTGGAAACCACAGGCATCTTCCAGCGAGCCATGTACCTGGTAGGTGCTGAGTTAATCTGTGATTTAGGAGAGAAACAAGATTTGGAAAAACTGACTCAAAACTCCCTGAATATAAAATACAGAAGACAGCTTAACTTGCATACTTTCTTGTTTTGTTTTAGTTTGTTTTGGGGTCTTCTTTGTGGCAGTTTTGATGGGATTTTTTCCTTTGATTTGGTCTTTTTTAAGTTATTGAAAGCAAATGTAGGTGTGAAATAACAAGTGTGATTTCTTTCTTCTTCAGGGTGAATTATCTAATGACCAAGATGTGGTTGAATATATCATGAACCAGCCTAATGTTGTTCCAAGAATTAATTCAAGGATCTTAACATCTGACAGAGAGTACCTAGATCTGACAGGAATGAGTAAGGGATGATTTTAATTGCATTATATACCTGGAGTATCCACGTCAAAGATTTTTGCTATCCCAATGGAAAGCTCTAATTGCAAAGCAATAACAGCACCCTGAGTGAGGTTCTAGCCCTCGTGCTAGGGAAGGTGTTCTGTACAGTAACAACATGAATGTCTGCTGATTTTCTAAAACAGGAGCTGGGTTTGATTTTATACAACTCTTTAGGGGAATATTACTCATGAAGTTGAGAAATTAGCAATGGTAGCAAAAGCCAAGAACTGTCATACGATGCACAAAGCAAAAGCTTGGTTCTTATTTCTAACATTCTTTTGAGAAGAGATTGACAGTCATCTCTGGAATTACTTAAGATTTGCTGTGTCATATACTTCCATATATGTCAGCAGAACATTTCATGGCTATGTGTGTTAACACCCAATGCAGTGACTTTGCAGTACAGTGACAGTGTCGCAAAAACCTTTTCTGAGTTTCTTGAAAAATAAAACCAAAGTGGATGTGTTATTTGTAGAAATTAACTTCAACTGAGTGAGACTTGAACAACTGTTTCAACAGACAATGAGTCCATATATCAAATACACAGTGTAGTCACTAGTGTAGCTTATGAAACAACAAAAATCTATTCCCCAGCATATTATATATTAACAGTGGAAATGAGACACCAAAAGCAGTATCATATGGAATAGAATGGAATGTGTTCTTAATATTTGGGTAACAGTAGTGATTTTTCCTTCATTTTACATGGAAGAGTTTGATTTGGCATCTAATGCTTTTTCTCCTCTTTTCAGATAACTTTTATGTGGATGACTTTGCTCGATTTGCCATGTTGGATTCCAAGGATAAGACAGCTGCTGTCACAAACAGCATGACCTACTTAACAAAGAAAGGTAACATCTGCAGTGGATTATGAACCCAAATATACTCCTAGTGTTTTTCCAAGTGCACGTGAAGTACTCTGCACACACACTGAGCTTTGTTTAGGCTTACAAAGAATGGTACAATCTTAAGGGTTAAAAAGAAATACTTTTTTATAAAGCATGGCATCAACCTGGAACAAGAATGCTCCCCCCATTTAAGCCCTGCTTTCAATTACTAATGAAGTCCCACCTAGCCTGCTCTTGCTGTATTGGTAAGGACCACCAGAAATGCAAGGATGTCAGCTTTGACCCTGCAGGGACACTGACTTAGAAAATACAAAAGGCATCTAGCTCTCTGTCTCATAATTCAAAACTACTAAAGTTACATGGAATCAGAAGAACTCTGACTGTTATATAAACAACACCCGTTGTGGTCTGTGCCTAGCTTTATTGCTTTAGTGCACATATTGCTTTTTCAATGATAGTATTGTTTCATTTCAGTTATACATAAAGCCTCCCATTAGTTTTAAAACTCAGCTATACTTCTCAAAGTAAGAAATACATGCACAGACATAAAACAGAAGTTACCAGGTCTTTCCTACTTCTGTTTCAGTTAGGAACCATAAGTAAACTGCTGCCATTTGAACCAATTCCTCTTGTTCTGTCTGTCTTCTGTACAAGATCCATTCTTCTCTGTTTTCTATCGCAAGTTTCCCCAGTCCTATCTCACCCCACTGCCACCTGCATGCACTGCCTGAAGTGTTCCCATTGCACCTCCTGTCTTGTGTTTGCCTGTGGTTTGTGTTCAGTCACTCAGGCCTGGAAAAGCTTCTTGTTTTCCCTTTGTGGAGTATTACTTAGACCTGGACCTCTGCATCCTCATTTGAAGGTGTGCATTAATTTGCAATCCTGTATCTTGACTATTTTGGGTCACTGCCCCTTCTGTCACTGAAGTTATTTAGTAACTGGTATCTGTTTACAGTAATGCTGTAAAGATGTTATTTTCTAAAGTAATAGGGAAGTTACATCAGCAGTACTGAAATATCACTGAAATATCATACCAGTTTTTAAAGAGGGAAGATAACAGGAACTGTTAACATCCAAGTCATAACGGTGTGGCAGTTTTTGCAAATGGTCCTCGTAATGATGCCATCAGGTTAGGGTATGAGACTGGTAACATGTAGTCTAGTTAGTGCTGTAGCATCTAAGAAAGCATCAATCTATTTGAAGGGAAGAGAAGGTCCAAGCTTATTCTAATAGAAGTATCACAAACTTGTTGTGTGTTGGATTTGAGTTTTAGTTATTCACTTCTGCCCCATGCAGTGCTGCAGCTTCTTGATGTCCATTGGGATTACTATAAAATGATTAATGTCTCTCTCCTTTCCCCCTTCTCTTTCTGCTTTTTGACCAGGAATGTCTTCCAAGGAGATCTATGGTAACTCATGCTTTAGCATTTCATATGTTGTTGTTCTGGGAGCTTTCTGGTTCCTTTATAACAATGGCTTTAGAACCAGCAGGAACTGAAGAAAGCTCTTTAAATGCATGTTTGGTTCAGCACTTTTTTCTCTATACAAAAAACCTGATTTTTTGAACTAACAGCTTCAGTAGAAAGAAGCGATATGTGTGTACCATAGCTGGAATCTGTAAGTTATTTATAGGTTCTTTTGTAATTTCTAAATTTAAAAAATAGCAAGATAAAAAAATATTTTTTTTAAAAAGCGTCCAGCTTAGAAATAGTGATGCATGCTGTCCCATGTCAGTTTTCTGACATAATATACCATACTATTTTCTTGCCAGACTTCATGGCTCAGCTTCGGGCATATCTCCCCTGTGTAATTTTTGGGGTTTTTTTTTTTTTTTGAAACCTTTGCATGTGCATCATATTTCTCCTCTAAATGAGAATAAACTGAAGCTTTCCTTTCCTTCAACCTCAAATTTCTCCCATGATTTTCTTTTTTTTTTTTTTTTTTTTTTTTAATTGCAGATGATTCCTTTGTTAGACCAGTTACTTTTTGGATTGTTGGTGACTTTGATAAGCCTTCAGGGAGGCAATTACTGTATGATGCCATTAAACATCAGGTAGGTAATGATTTCACCAGAATGGGTCAGCAATGCTAACAAAGCAGTAGGCAGAGGCTTGAAAAACACAGGATTTTCTTCCTGTTGCTTGAGCTGAGCAAATTGGTTTTCCCTGCTGTATCTCTAATATCCAGCCTCATCTTGTTTGTAGAAGTTTTAAAACAATAAAGAAAAGATGTTCTTCTAAGCCCATGGTTCCAAACTGAAAGTTTCCATTTGCAGATGAATTCAAACATTGTGTTCTGCTCTGTCTCATTTGCTCCAGGGAGATAACTGAATCATAAAAATATATATAGCTTACTCCTGAGTTATTGTTTTGCCAGATGGAGCAGTGGCCATGGTCCTTTCTCTCTTATATAGCACAGTATTATTTGGAAGATTCCTGTTGCAGTGGTGCTTAATCATAAAAGCTTGATGCCAAATTAATTTATCTTTTTAATGTTGTGGTTTTATTTACCTGATTTGGAATCTGGTTTTCTGGTTAAGTAGTATGAAGGTTTTGGTATAGTTTATTAAAATAGACTTCTCAGCTAAGTCATACCTGAAATCTAAAACTTTCCTAATGCATATTTTTTGTTAAACACAGAAATCCAGCAATAATGTTCGAATTAGCATGATTAATAACCCCAGTGAGGATCCAAATAGCCAGAATACACGTGTTGCTAGAGCCATATGGGCAGCTCTACAGACACAAACCTCAAATAATGCCAAAAACTTCATCACCAAAATGGCAAAAGAAGAAACTGCAAAGACACTAGAGGCAGGAGCTGACATCTTAGAATTTGCTGTTGGGGTAAGTGTGTTTGCTGGGGTTTACAATGGTTGGATACTCACTTGTTCTTCTGATGTATTTTTTTAGTTAACAGTAGACAGTATCACTGCTGGGTTTGGTGGTGATGGCTTTTTTTGCTCTGGAGGGAATCTAAAAATTAAGTATATCTTCCTACATATTAAAGCTATGTAACTTTGAAAAGTCAAAAGAAATGCAGGTCCAGGGATCTGTTTAAGTGAAGCAGTTGTCTTGAGGAGTGAAGAGAGAATGATAGTCTTCTTAAGCAGCTGAGGAAAAAGAATTAAGTTTTTCAAAGTAGGTTTAAAAAAGTTAGACAAGAATCACTGAAGAACTGAAGGGTTGAACAATTCATGTAGCAACAATTACCAGGGCTTGTGACCCTTCACATCATAAGGTGGGATAATGTTTGAAGGTGAGAGGTGAGAATTAGGATTAAGATCATGAAGAAAAGAGGCCTGGGGATACTTTTTAGCAAAATACAAAGATGTTATTGAATGGAAACAAAAAAGGTGCATTTAAAAAAGTGTGCAGATGTGTACTTTTCTTTCCATTTCAGTGTCAAATATTCTTTTCTTTCAGGGTATGGATATCGGTATTTTCAAAGAAGCCTTTGAATCTCCCAAGGTGGATTTTATTCTTTCCCATGCTGTATATTGCAGAGATGTTCTAAAGCTGAAGAAGGGGCAGAGGGCTGTGATCAGCAATGGAAGGGTGAGATCAATCAGCAGACAGTAAGAGATACTCCACAGGGGGGAAGGAAGGAGACCCTGTGCAGTAGAGTCTGAGGACCAGCCACAGAGTGTCAGCAAGATTTAGGGCCGCTTCCAATTTGATTTGTTTAGATCCACAGTGACCTGTTGGTTGTACTGTCAGCTGTGCAGTCAGCTATTGGTGTTTTGCACCATTTCAGATCTCTCAGTAAGTCATTTTCATGTTGGCAGTGAATTGAGGCTAGAGATGGAAAGGGATGATATATTTCAAAGACTCTGCTCCTTCAGTTCATTTGGCAAAATGCTGCTGTCTGTCCCTGATCAAGGTGTCTTGGTCTGTTCCAGCAGCTCTTTTTACATAGGTCAGGCAAATGATGTTACAGTAGCACTTCACTGAAATGATGCATTTTGTCTTATTCTGGGACTCTTAGCTCTAAATAGCTGGATTTTCCTGTTAAACTCTGCTGTCATTGACATAAATGTCAGCCTAAACAGTCAATACCCACTGAGATTGAGCTGGCATATTTAATTAACACATCTTTGAGTTGCAGTCTTTGCCTAATAATGCTGATTTTGCTTTCTTTGTAGATTATTGGCCCATTAGAAGATGGAGAGATGTTCAATCAGGATGATTTCCATCTCCTTGAGAATATCATACTAAAGACATCAGGACAGAAAATCAAATCTCAGATTCATCAGCTGGGATTTGAAGAAGATCTGTAAGTAAACGTGAAGAGGCTTACAAAAAAAGTGGTGGTACTCTGATAAAGGGACTTTCTGCATCCTGGATAGGTGCTATAAACAAAGATGAACGTGTTTGTTTAGTCAAGGCCCAGCTGTTCAGAGGGGCAAATGAGAAAGAAAAAAGACATATGCTATCTTTATTGTCTTTAGAATGACTTTTTTGTAGTTCACAATATTCTGGAGATGTGGATCTGCAAGTGTATCCCCCAGACTCAGGGAGCCCTTTTGAGAGCAGCCCTTGCTATAGTACTGTGCTCAGGAGTTGAGCATTCCTGAGTTTTTACCTGTACCTAGTAGCAACCTGCCATGACTGGTCTGCTGCCTTGTAACCAAAGCTGGAGGAACTGTGTTGGCTGGAGCCTTGCTGGCAAGCAGCAATAAAATGGGGAAGTGCCCCAGTCTATGGGAATTTACTATAGAACCATGCAAATGAACCTGGAACAGGGAATGTGTTGGCACTTGTTGAGATGGTCCCTGGATCTCAGCAGTGTGGGCAGCAACAGCTGCTGTCTTACCTGACAGGTTCAGGATGTGGTTTCTAGGGTTGGCCAGGGGAGGTAAACAGGGGAGCTTAACACACAAAGTGTGAGGGGGGTGATGCATTCTGCAGGGGCTGGCCAGATTCTTTGCTGTGTTCAGCTGGATGAAGTTTCATTCAAGGTTTAATGGACTCTGCCTGGTGACAGCTTTGCCAGCAGAGGAGATGTCTGTGTGCAGAGAAGAACTGTTAGCTGCTGTGGGATGTGTTATGAAGTGGAATAAGTTGCTGCACTGTATTACATTTATTTTTGAAAATGCTTTCTGCACCGGATTACCTTTCTGCTCCTCTAAATGGGACAAAGCCTTATTTTTTTGTCAATATAAAAACCTTCAGACTTCTTATATTTTTCCCCCAGCTAAATCTTTTTGACATGCTGTTCTAAACCATTTACCTCCAATAGTCAGAGTTTCATAATTCACATGTAGGATTACTATGGTATTGATTTAAAAGCAGAAGGAAGGAAAGATAATGAGGCAGTGGATATGCTTTCTGAATCTGTTTGCAGTTCAGCTAAGTACTGCTTGTCCTATTGATAGAAAAGTTATTTTAGTAATACATTTTACTGTCACTACTACAGACTCATGTAAACTGCTTTTAAGTTTGTAAAGAGAAACAACAGAAAAAGAGGTAGAGATAAGAAAATGAAAATCATAGTTCTGGATAATTATTGCAAACAGCACAGAGTTGAACTACTGAAAAGTTAAGTGATCTTCAGGTGCTAAAGAACATATGATAGTGTCTCCAAAACTGACATCCTTAGGGGTGTGTGTGATGGAGATCATAGCTAAGAAGATAAATAGAAGATGATAGGGTAGAGGAAGAAGGCATAGTCTGAGCATAGGCTAGTTTTGGAGAGAGCAGAGGTTTCTTGGTTTGAGTGCTAACCAAGATTTTCAAACATTTTTTAAATGATCTGCTGCATTTGAAAGCACTGCACAAACTGCAGACTTCATCAGGCTTTTGGTTTTGTTACAAACAGTTGAAAAAGCTGTCACTATAAATCCGTGAGACTTAGTTCAGGAACAGCTGACATACCTTTAAGTTACAGTATTACTTCTTGGCAAAGATATGATGTACAAATTCATTTTCATCAAACTTTCGAGAGGTTGTACATTTTGAAGATTAGATATATCCTTAAAATACCCAACTGAAAAATTATGGAAGAAATAAAAGGGTAGTTGTCATAAGGAATTAGCATGTATTGGTAGGACTCCTTTCTCTCAAAAGTTTCTCCACATACAGGGTTGCTTCCTAGTTCATAGAGTTGGAGTGTAAAATTCAAAGGCTTGTGGAACAAGGGTTTGGTCTGAATGGCTTACAAGTCTAAGGGAGTTTGAAGTCCAGGAATGCAGTGCCTGCATTGCAGTGGACCCCTGAAATACCACCTGTTCTGTATTTGTTATGGAGTTTAACCCTCTGCAGCCTGTTTAAAGTAATGGCAGATGAACCCTTAGGTACATTTAACTCTTCAAATAGAGAGGTAGTAAAATTGATAGTTTGTGCATCTGAATTCCTTCTGTCTGTTGCTGCTAACAGAAATGTGGCAAGCACAAATATTTTCTGAGTATCTGTATGTGTGGTTTTTTCTTTTCAGAGCCAGTGACTTGGTAATGAAAGTGGATGCTCTTCTTTCTGCTCAACCAAAAGGCGAGGCAAGGATTGAGTATCATTTTTTTGAAGAACAATACAGGTATAGGATTGCTGGCACTTACTGAGAAATATGCTTTGCCTTGTTTTTTAACATTTCCATGGTTTTAAGTTAAATTTCACTTAAAAACAAAACAAAAAATCCAAGTAGAAGTAGGAATGTCCCCAGTGGTTCTCAGGGCACAGTGAGATTCCAGAAGTTGATTTTTTTCTATCTACGTGTCTCTGTACATCTATATGTATTTTTTTCTCTATCTAATTTCAGGAGGTGCATAGCATTTAGGAAGTAATTTGACTTCAGAATGAGATGGATAGTGTTTTTTCTAGGTTCATCCATACTTTTCGTATTTTAAAATTACTCTTTCTTCTGTTCAGTGCAGTTAAACTGAGACCAAAAGAGAGGGAGACATACTTTGATGTTGTGGCTATTGTTGATCCTGTGACAAGGGATGCTCAAAGACTTGCTCCATTGCTTTTGGTACGTACATGACATTTAGTGCATTTTATGGCAATTTCAAAAAGTCGTCTCAGTTCAATAATTTTGGACTGGTTTTCTTCCTCCCTGACTGGATGATGGCCAAGGGCCTTCTAATAGTGCATCTGAGTTTTACAGTACGTTTAGTAGTGGGGAAAAAAACCACAGGTAACACAGGTCATATGTCTCTTGAAGGTCTTGTCAGTGGTCAGCTTTCCTAGTTAACATTTTAAGGGATGTTTTTTTCTCATTCTTTTAGGTTTTGAACCAGCTGATAAATATGAACCTAAGAGTGTTTATGAACTGCCAGTCCAAACTTTCTGACATGCCACTGAAAAGGTAAGCTATACCATGCCAGGGGCAAGAGAGAGAGAGAGAAAGAAAAACCTGTTGGCTTGTGCAAGCACAAATGTCCTGTAGGAAGTCTCAATAACTGATTGAGATTGTTTATATAATAGCACAATTTCCCCACAGAGAATCTGGGACTCTGTAGATAGCATGAGGTAATTCTGCTCGTTTACAAGTTGGGTGCATTTTTATTTATTTAAATATATTTTACACACATATATATAAAAAACAGTTAAATAACTTAGCTGTTGAGTCTTGCACATTCTGGTTGGTCCTTCAAGATGAAAATTTTGATCTGATCTAAGGTCAACACCATCTGTGTTGCTTTGGACAAAGTCTCCTATACACAAGGGGGAAGAAAAATTTTTTGTTGGGTTTCTGAGAGACAGTGCAGGTCTGGGAGAGCCAATGCTGTCAGAAAGTTCAGTGAGAGTGAAATATCTGCAAAGTTTGGCAGAAATATGTTCAGGCATTTTGTTTTTGAAATTTCAGCTTTTATCGTTACGTTCTGGAGCCAGAGATCTCCTTCACAACAGATAACAACTTTGCTTCTGGACCAATTGCCAAATTTTTGGATATGCCCCAGTCTCCACTGTTCACTTTGAATCTAAATACTCCTGAGAGCTGGATGGTGGAATCCGTCAGAACCCCATATGACCTTGATAATATTTACTTAGAGGAGGTAAGAGAAATTGTTGTGCATTTAAATGGTGTTTTTCCAAGGCTTATTTATGTAATGGGAAAGAAAAGTGGACTTTAAAAATGCTACTAAATATACAACTGTGGATATTAACACCTTTTATGTTTGCAGACCACTAACTGTGTTCTAGGAGGGCTATCAGCTCACTGATAGCAAGATTCTGTTCTCATTTACTCGTGGATGCCTGAATCACAGGTTGAAAAATACTCTAGGCTTGAAGCAGCTCCTACAAATGCTTCGAGTGTATACAACATTTCAGAGAATCCTGAACCAGAAACAAATCAACTCTTTCTTGGACATTAAGTATTTTTTTCAATTCGTTAGTTTAAAAATTCATTCACACTAGAGCTTCCCATAGCTGATGTCACAACTGAAAATAAGGGTTTTTTTGAAACCTCTGTTTAGAAATTTTGAAGTACGATCGAAGTTCTGTTTGAGTAAGTAAATTCTGCTTCCTTTCATTTGCCCTGAGAAGCCACTAAGCTGATTTTAGCTACCTCTTCATTTTCCCTTTCATCAGCTTTTGTTACTGGCCGAATATTTGTGTGGCCCACAAAAGGATATTTAGTATCTATAAAAGGGTAAATCCATTGCAACAGAAATCCACTCAGTTGAAGGAGGTTTAGGGCTGGACTGCTGCTAGAACAGGCCTTAAATTACATTATAAGAACATTGATCATGACAGTGCTCCCTGACATACATAGGGATAAAGTAAGGAGGAAGGAAAAATCTAAAGAGGTAGAGGTTAGTAGTGAAGTATGTGTGTGAAATTTGTCAACTGAAAGAGCTGAGCTTTTTGAGGCTTTCTAGGTATTTTCTAAATAAAATTACTCTGGTAAAATAAAGTAAGGATTATTTAATTGCTATGGCTACATTGGAGAATAATTGAGTAAATAAAAATCAGCACTTAAGAGATAGTGCTGAATTCAGCAGTATCTTCTCCTCAAAGGTGGATAACGTTGTAGCTGCAGAATACGAATTGGAGTATCTGCTTCTGGAAGGACACTGCTATGATATAACTACTGGACAGCCACCTCGGGGACTCCAATTTACTCTGGGAACTTCAACCAATCCTGTCATTGTTGATACCATTGTGATGGCCAACTTGGTAAGCATTCAGTTGAAACTGGCAACACCAAACTATCTTCCAGCCAGCGCAATGATTTTCATTGAGTAACAATGATTTTACATTGGGTGACTGCCAGTGTGTGGGCTGTGCATGTGTGCTGCTAATGCTCCACAGTTGCTTGCAAATATATCAGAACCACATCATTCATAACATTGATGCCTAAAACCCCACACTATTTTTCTCTTGCTTTTTTCAAGTTATATTCCTTTCCTTTCAGCTTGCTGAGAAGAATCTTCTGAAATATCTTAAAATGATACCAATCAACCTCTGTCCAGGCAGTTCTGTTTTTTTCAGGCAGGGTACTCCTTAGACCGTCCACTCTGGTACTGTAGGCCTTGGATAGACAGGTGTCTTGTTTGGGATCCATTTCTTCAGGATATCTGTAGAACAGTTCATAAGAGTCAGCAGGAATATTTGACATAGTAAAAAACAAAGGAAGTGTGAAAGAATGAGAATTGCTTGATTTAATTGGGAAGAGGTGAGGGAGATCCCTGCAGCTGCCTTTGTAAGGTAGCTGCAGAGGGGACCAGTCTGTGTTCAGTCTATGCTGGGCAATGAGACAGGTAACAGACTGAAATGGCAAAGGAAATTAGTCACTGGCATATTTTCTTGGTTTGTAATGTTAGTGGAAAACTGGAATAAATTGTCCACTGTGGGTTTTGGTATCTTTAAATCACTTATCATTTACATTCTATTTCTTTGTGCCTTTTCTTAGCCAAAGTACATCCTATAATGGTGTAATACCACAGTATGCAATGCTATATTTGGAATCCTCTTCCAGAGTGTGAGGAAGTTTTGTTTTCTGTTGTATTGTTTTGTTTCTTTCTGTTGTTTTGTTTGTTTGTTTGTGGTTTGGTTTTTTTTTTTTTGTTTTTTTAGGTGGGGGTTGTTTTTCCTGGTGTTTTTTGTTTGTTTTTTTAAAGCAGAACGGTTCACATGGAATTGCATGTATTTGGCATCACAGTACAAAACTGGACAGGGCACTTAAGTATCACTACAAATGTTTGTATCTTCTGTAAGTGTAATAGTCCAAAAAAGAAAATATTCAGATCTGTAACTTTTGTTTTGTTGGCAGATCTTTCATGGACTGCTGTGTAGTTCCCAACTGGTGTTTTGAAATTCATTCACTCCACGAAGGGAAACTTTTGCAGGAAAACTTTGATTGTACTCTTCCCATCAGGACTCCCTGAAGACTTCCTGTTACCTAACATAATGCTAGAATTTTTCATATTCCTGTCATTTATGAAAGAAACCATTATTTTGATTGGAACCTCTGGGATTTTTCACACGTTCTTGGGGTTTTTTAAGGCCTTGTGGTTATGTTTATCATCTGGCTCTCAAATAACTATTTTCAGACATAAAATAGTGGGTAAAATAAATTATTTAAAAACTTTTTTTTCTGTCTTTGCTTTCTGGAAACTGACAAATATAATTTTTGCTTTTCAGGGTTATTTCCAGTTAAAAGCCAACCCTGGTGCATGGACTCTAAGACTCAGAAAAGGCAGATCTGAAGATATCTACAGAATCTACAGGTAGGACAGTATAAGAAATATACTTAGTCATTTGCTTCTGGAACTTTTTGAACTAGGTAGATTCCCATTGTAATATGGGAATCTAATAGTTCCCTTGCCAAAGTGTAGTAAACTGAACAGAAAATAACTTCTGTTCGGTGTGAAATGTAATATGAGGGGAAATGAACAAATTTATTTCAAAAAAACAGTAAGTGTGTGTTCTAATACACGTATTTATTACTTTGTGGCATGTCTCAAACCTGTTTTACAGAGGTAAGGCTTAATACCATGTAGAAAAATGTGTAGAAGAAATAAAGAACCTATTTCTGCTTTGTAGTAATGGCCAGTATTTTACTATATTTTCAGCCATGATGGCACAGACTCTTCACCTGAAGCCAGTGAAGTTATTGTTGTTCTCAACAACTTCAAGAGCAAAATTATTAAAGTGAAGGTGAGTTTAAAAACTAGAGTTGCTCTTAAGAAAGACCTTTTGATCAATAGTGGGGAAGAAACTGGCTAAGGCCTGATGGTCCCTTCCTGCAAGCATGAGGTGGTTTGGATGAAGTTCTCATCACAGAAAGTGTAATGGAGACAGTTATCTATAGATTTGGTGTTGGTTTTTGCACCCAGGCCAGAATGATGCTTAACTGCTGTTGCTTTTGTATGACCAAGAGAAACAATTATGCTCATGTTTTACTGACTCGGTTGTGCTTATAACTTAAAAACAAAAAATCAGGTTTTTATGTCCTATAAATGTCCAGTAATAAACATTCAGTGTATCCATTAATCCAGAATTTTATGTTAATCCAGAATTTTATGGTAAAAAACTTTCTACCAGAGTGAAAATATATTTAAAAAAAGTTAAGTTAGTAATCTACAGTATTTTAGGGTTGGCTCTTAAATAGCTGAAAAGTTTAAGATAAGTGGGGGCTATAACACATCCTGCTCACACTTCTTGACATGATTGACTTGTTCTAGAGTAATTCTGGAACATTCTCCTGACTTTTTGCTTTGTTTGCATGTCTGCTTTGGAGTCTCAGTGGCCAATAATATCTCTTAGAAAAAGAAAGTAGTAGGTGTGTTGGGCTTTGTGGGGAGATTAGTTGGGGTTTTTGATTTTTCTTTGGCAGTCTCTATCATCAGCGATGGTCACTAAACACTTAGCAAAGCCTTTTAACTATCCAGACTAGCATGCTTTTGGTGTTTGAAACTGTTTCCTACTAAACTGTTCCTCCAGGCAGTTTAGGCTACCTGTCAGCTCACTGGACATAATTTAAATGGATACAAACAGATCCATGTCAAAATAACACTCTGCAGATGTTGTCCAATATGTGGTTTCACTCACTAAAGCAAGGTTTTGCTTTGCAGGTTCAGAAAAAAATAGATATGATGAATGAAGATCTCCTAAGTGATGGTACCAGTGAGAATGAATCTGGATTTTGGGAGTCTCTCAAATGGTAAAACTAATTCAATAACAGCCTGCAGGTCTCTTGAAACTGGATAAGTATTCCATGATACAGTTAGGTCTGTCATACTCCACAGCCATCTATTAGGACTGCTCAAGATTAGGGCTTGTTATCTGCTTACCTTTCATAGGACTCCAGTTTTTCTAGAAAACTGAGCTGCTGCTTTGCACCAGCTTACCTTCCCTTGCCCTGGTGCCACTTGCAGGTCTGAAAACAATCTGGGAGCTCCATCTCAGCCAGCAACCTTCCAACTAGACAGATGTTTGTGTATAAGCTATTGGATCTTCCACGGCTGTGTCTGCAGCACTCTGCCTTGTGGAGGATACTCCCGCCAGTGGAAGGGGATGACACCAAACCCCACAGTTGCACTACCTTAAAGCAGCACTGTAGCAATTTATAATCTGTTGCTCTCTTTCCTGTGTAGCTGCGCCTTACTATCTTGTCCATTATATAAATACATTTGTCCTTTCAGGGGTTTCACAGGAGGACAAAAGAATGAAGATGTGAAACAGGATAAAGATGATGTACTAAATATATTCTCTGTGGCTTCAGGACACCTCTATGAACGATTCCTACGGTTAGTTCAGAATTTATAATCTGAGGGTCTCAAATGGTACAGGAGCCCTGCCTTCAACAAGGGAAAGGGTCAAAGTTTGCCAGATTATTAAAAAATAATTCAGCAGTTCAGAAATGCTCTAGAATTTGCATCTACTGCATTATAGAAACTTTTGCCTGCATAATATTAATATGTACCAAATCGACCCAGTTTATTGGTTGGTATGTTGTTGTCCTAGGTTTTTTTTTGCTACAATATAACCAAATACAAGTGTATTGTTAACAAGTTATAGAGTAAGTCATAACAGTTTTGGAAAAGAATCTGAAATTCTGTTCTCCAAGAACTGTGAAAGCCAACAGGTTGTATATTCTCTGACTGGCTAAAGTACACAGATTTGGGGTGGTGGGGTGATAAAATTAAGCAGTTTGCAATGAGCTGAAGCTACTCCCTTTCTCTTCATGCATGAGGATCAGTTACGTGCAATTGGTCTAATGTAAAACACCAATTTGTAATCTGTTACACGGGTGGTCTCTAGTGGGTGGCAGATGTATCTGTAAATGCTTTTTTTTTTTTTCTTTTCTTTTGATAGTATAATGATGTTGTCTGTACTGAAACATACTAAGACTCCTTTAAAGTTTTGGTTTCTGAAGAACTACTTATCACCTACATTCAAGGTTTGTTAATAATTAGAAATTTAGCATGGGGAAAAGTTATTAAAAAAAGAAGGTTTTAAGTTATGCATCACACTGTTTTGTCTGTACTGTATATACAGTTACTTGGCTGTATATCTTCTATTTTGACTAAGCATCACACTAATACAAGCTGGTGGCTCTGCCTAGAAAGCTTTGAGAAATTGACAGGTTGACAATGGACTGATCATGAAGGTAAATATTTGAGAACAGCATGTATTAGGAAATCACACTTGAAAGAATCTGGCTTTTTTTAATTATTATTATTGTGACTTGCCCAATAAAGATGTAGATTTTAAGATGAAATTCATGGCTATATCTTCTATCTAAAATAGAAGGGCTGAAAGATTATAGGAGAAAAACCTACCAGAGGTGTAAAGCCTATGACTGGGTATGGAGACAGCTTTGTAAGAGAAGAGAGGGAAACCAGAGAACAGGAGTGGTGCAGGTTAAAGGGTGGCATGAGTCCTGGATGAGTATACCTGGAAATATTTACCAATGTGATACATCAGGAAACAAACACTTGGAGTCATTACAGAACCCAGAGGTAAATGGATGTCAAAATGTTCAGGAATGGGCAACCTCTAACATTTAATATTAGGAAGTAGCATTTCTGAGAGAATCTTGCATGGTCTCAAGGGGTAATAGTTGTCAGTGTCCACACTGCTGTAGCCAGGTCCTGTGCCGGACCAGCATCCCTTAGGTGAACCCATACTCTCTCGATGTCAGGGGAGCCTCACAGGGGAGATTGTGAAGTGATTTGGCAGTGGGCCACATTGTTTTAGTAAAAAATTTCTCTCAGTTCTGTTATTTTATTACTACAATTTACACAGTTTTGCACAGCCCTAAATAATTCTCCAAACTGCAAAATGTTATGTTTTGAGTAATGTATTCTTTTAAACTGGTCCCTGGATCACCATGAAGTGGCTCATAAGTAAACATGGGGGAAAATGCCAAAATATTCAGTTATCTTGTAATAGCTGGTTTTAATTTTGTAATCATTGTTCTGCTGGGGGTTATGTCTTTGAAGTAACCGTGGAAGTGTCATTATTCTTCATAGTATTTAATTTTCTAATGTTCTGTGCCAAAGTTGATCTCTTCTAATAAACTTTTCTTTTTCCTGCAGAGGAAAAAAGAATTGAGATAAGCTCCCTTTTCCTCTTCCCTCTCCAGGAGTTCATCCCATACATGGCAGAGAAGTATAATTTCCAGTATGAGCTGGTCCAGTATAAATGGCCACGCTGGCTTCATCAGCAGACAGAGAAACAGCGTATTATCTGGGGGTACAAGATCCTCTTTCTAGATGTGCTCTTCCCGTTAGCTGTAGATAAAATTCTCTTTGTGGATGCTGATCAGGTAACAGAGAGGTTGGAATTCACATTTTTTCTTTTTCTGTTTTTCTTATCTCTAAGATTAATATGTTCTTGAATACAGTTTCTGTATCACTGGAAAGGTTGCACATCTGAGCCTCCCACAGGCATGACGGGGGTTCATTCTGTAACTGTAGCATGCTCAGTGAGTGCTGTCTATCTGTTCCCACAAAGATGGGTTTTGTTGGCCTGTCTTTTAGTTTTGTCCGGTTCTTCGTTCCCTCACTGTGATTCCACCCAGTTTGCCGAATAGTTTCTTGTTTCACTGGTTCATTTTTCCAGTTCTGGCTGTTCTGCCAGCCTGCAGTTTACTTAACCACATGCAGTATTTTCTGAAGCTGCCAAACTCCCTCCATCTCACACCCCCCTGCTTTTACCTTGGTCAGACCCAGGTGGCTTTCAAAGGAGCAGGAAGTCAGATCCCTTGGGCATGAAGCCTTGTCCTGCTGCAGAGCACATGGTATCTGGGAGGCTTTTTGTGTACTTGCTGATGAAAGGGTTTGGAAGTTCAGGATTTTGGCAAAAGTGCTCCTTGGAAATATATGTGAAACTGAGATGTATAGATTATCCACACCTAAGTATGAAATGCCTTAGTGTTCCGGCATGTGCTCAGTATAATCCTTTGTCAGTTAAAACTATTACAACTTATGCTTCAAGTATCACCTAAGACACATTTCCAGCTACTCTGCTCTCATTTAAAACAGTTTTTGCTCTGTTTATAAGAGATATTAACGCATTGTTTGGCACCAGAGTGGTATTTGTAGAGTATTACTGCTACAACATCTAGTTTCAAAAAGACTTTAGAAAGCCTTCATCCCTGGAGGGTTGCAGACTTTCAAGAGATGAGGATACAAAGAATCACAGTAGAGTTCATGTATAGTAAGAATTCTCCATGCTTCGTAAGGAACAATTTGGTATTTTGGCTGTCAAACCAACCTCTGTTAGGTTATTTCAAGATCTATTTTAGTTGCTTCAGCTTTAAGGGCAGGAGAGACAGCACCTTTTGCACTGAGTTTTTGTACTATATATACATAATGCAAAAGACTGCAGAGTACCACAGATAATTCTTCCTTTAACTGTTTGCTCAATCAGAATTAAAATGAATCCTGACTAGCATTTCAAAATAACCTGTGGCAGGCTTCTACAAATAAAAATAAAATGTCCTTTCCCTTCAGATTGTGCGCACAGATCTAAAGGAACTAAGAGATTTCAACCTAGATGGTGCTCCTTATGGATACACTCCGTTCTGTGACAGTCGAAGAGAAATGGATGGCTACAGGTTCTGGAAATCAGGATACTGGGCAAGCCATTTAGCTGGAAGAAAATACCACATCAGGTAGTGAAGAATTCAGCTTTTTCAAAGTAGGAGAAAGCTTTTGCTCCTAAGAATTAGCAGAAAACTAGCTGAGGTATAGGATGCTGCAGCGAACCTCTTTTTGCTGACTGTTGCCTCTTTGATGTTCCATTATTACTGTTTCCTATAGTTCATTTGAAGCTCTAGGGACACTAAAGTTACTTTCAGCATGCTCCAACTTTTACAGATGAAGAAAGGAAGCTTTAACAAACCAAGCATCTTCATTTGTTAGTAATTAATGTTGGAAGAAGGGACTGCATAACAGCAAAAGATAGAGCTAAGATAAAAGCTAAGATAGAGCTGCTGAAAAAATTTTCTGTACATGCCACTACCACTGCTTTCCTGCCTTGTGTTGGGTAATTTCACAGACTGCTACCAAGAGATTGTTTTAGCATGTTATATATTGGGCTCTACTAGGGCTGCAATAAGCTGCCCATCAGTCAAATGTCATTACTAATCCTGTCATCTCCATGTAGTGCTCTGTATGTTGTGGATCTGAAGAAGTTCAGAAAGATAGCAGCTGGAGATCGACTCAGAGGACAATATCAGGGTCTTAGCCAGGATCCTAACAGTCTGTCCAACCTTGACCAGGTGTGATTTTTTCTTTTTTGGTTTTGTGTGGTTTGTTTTACTGGGGTGTGGTGGGATTTCTTTCCTGGCCAAGCTTCAGTCACAGCCAGACACCAGTGGCAGCCCTGTTATGCCCTGCCTTCAAATGAGACAGGTATTGATAGCATCAAATATAACTGGTGGGTGGAAATAAAGCTATTTCAAGACAAATATATAACACAACTGGGTACTTGTTTCTTGAGCTGTCCAGCTCTGAGGGCTTTACTCTTCACTGACTTTAATAACATGGAAATAAGGCTCATACCATATGGTGGCTGGAAAAAAATAACACAATGGTTTTCAGCATTAAGAATAGTCTTCCAACCTGGTCCAGGACAGCTTTGATACCCGATTCGTATTACTGCTTTAATAGTTTGCTTAATAACTAATTTTCAGCAAAATAAGATGAACAGTTATAATATGCAGGTTTTTTTCTCAAAGGACTTTGGAATGGAATGAAAGGTTGATTCATCACTTTTTATTTGCACTGGAAAAACAACTCTACAAAAATTAAACCTCTTGATACTGTCTGCTTAGGGGAGGTTGTTCCTCTCACCTTGCGCCCTGTGGAAACTTCTCCTAATTCTTGTGCTTCACAACAGGATTTGCCTAACAACATGATCCACCAGGTGCCAATTAAGTCACTTCCACAGGAGTGGCTGTGGTGTGAAACGTGGTGTGATGATTCTTCAAAGAAGAGAGCAAAAACCATTGATCTGGTAAGTGCAGCATGGCTCCCTCATTCTTGTGTCACAATAATGCATCTCATCCTGTGTTGTTATTTAAATGTTTTCAGCACTTCCTTTTTTTCCTCTGGCTTACACATTTCTCTTACCTGGAGCAGTGGCACTGTGATGATTTGGAAAGGTACTTCACACTGTACTCTTGGTAGAATACAGGCATGTGGTGTTTACCAATGACAGATCAATTCCGCTGGGGGAAGCAAACCTCTGTCCAGTCAATAAACCTCTTGTATCCATTAAGTGTCTGATTAAATTAAATGTTTTCTTTGCAGTGTAATAACCCAATGACCAAAGAGCCCAAGTTGCAAGCAGCCATGCGTATAGTTCCAGAATGGCAGGACTATGATCAAGAAATCAAACTGCTCCAGAGCCTTTTCCAGAAGGAAAAAGAAATGGGAACACCAACTACGATGCCAGGACAACACGCACATGGTAATCTTTCTGCCTTTCTCCCTACTTCTTTGACTTTCTTCCTTCCTGTTTGGGCTGGGGTTAAGGTGTGTGCTCATTCAGTGTGAGACTGCACCATGCAAACGCTGGTGTGGAGGACCTGTCTACCTTGTCTGTCTACTTTAATGGGACAAAAAGGCCTTGCTGAGGGAGGCTGGTGCAACTTAATATGTCTCTGAAACTCAGAGAACAGGAAGCCAAGTTGCATGCTTGTTCCAACTCTGTTAAAGACCCTCAGTGTTCCTGCAGTTACGTGTGCTTGGCCTTATCTTAACCCTTAACAAAAGCACCGCCATACACAATGGGTATGAAGTGTTCTTCTGTCACTGGTAAGCTTGCAAAGAACAAGCCTTTGGGGTTTATATACTAATTGTCAGACCAATCTGGCAATTGGGGCAGGTGGAAATGCAGTGCTCATTTTTCTTTCCTCTTCTACAGATCCAGCAGCACATGTGGAATTATGATCCATAGAGAAAAATTCAAGTTAGACTGTTTCATAGACAATTTTTATATTGAAAGCTAGTTTTTTTCCAGTATGTCAGCAAAACTACTGAATAACTGAATGGGATGATGTATGCTTTTGTATTACTTGCGTTTGTGGGTTAATTTCTGCATATGAAATAGGATCTGGATTGATGGAATTAGCATTACTGGCTTTTTGCACCTGTGGTGGAGACAAAGGAGCCCATGATGGAGTTTAGCATTTCAGAAACAAAACTCGATAATCCACTTGGAAAGCCACAGTGTGTTTCTTCAGCTGCTGCTGCCTCCACCACTGATGAAGATCCTGTTAGCCTCAGATCTAACTTGAGAGCCTGGAAATCACAGACCCACTGAGCTGTTGGATAGAACATAAGTCCTAATGTCAACTGATGGAGATAATCTTTCCAGGTAACATTAAAAGGCTCAGAATCATGCCTTGAATTTGGGATACCTGCAGGTTTTCAAATGGTGGGAAATACCTCTCAGATTTGTTCAGTATGCCCTTGATTTTGTAACAAATCCAGCGTTAGTTTGATTTTCTGTTTCCTGTTTCAATTATTGCCTGATTTTTAAAGACTTAGCTTAATTTAAGCCAAAGTTACCGCAACCTATTTAAATTCCCACTCAAATCTGAATGCCTGAGCTTACAGAGTGAGTGGAACATTGAACGTGACAGCTCAGTGCAGCCCAGCCCCTCTGACAGGGATCAAAGTGACCTCCTCCTTTCCTGCTCACTGCTGAAATTGGTCTGCAAAGGTGGTAGGGCACTTACTGTGGTTCACTGATTCATGAATGTTTTTTGTTTATGACAAATCTGTGGAAACTTGGAACTTTTTCATCATATACATTTCATTCACTCTCTTTTTCTTCAGAGATGTTGTCACATCAATAAAAACTTTGGAGTTTTTAGGTCTTAAGCTTTACTTCACACTCAGTTCCTTGATCATCCTTTTGGCTTGCAGTCGTGACAGTCCTAATTTGATTTTGGGGTTTCTGAATTTTTCACCTGCGTTAGTTTTCATTCTGTGCACAGATGAAAACCCCAACATTTTCCTGCATGGATTAGTTCCCCTTTTATAATTCATATTAATGTCTTATTTTTCAAAGATGATACTGCGATAGCTCTGTGTTATGAACATACCAACTAAAAAATCCTCAAACCCTGCTTCCCTTATTCTGTAGGATTATTCTGTATCTCCTCCCTAGAACACTGAGAAGCTGAAGAGCTGAAATGTGAGAAATAATATAGTATTTCTGGTAGTAAAATATAGCTCCCTGTGCACTGCTTTAGAAATCCAAGCTGGCATCATTTCTGCCTCCCCAGTTTTTATATAGGGAAATGTTCTGTGCTGTAAGAGCTGCACACTAAAGATAATCCTGACTTAAGATACTGTTCTAAGTTTACTGCATAATACATCCTGTTTTGGAGGAATCTGAAAGAGAGCAACTGTAGTGTTTAAACGTTAACAGAAAAGCAGCTTTGCTCCAGCCAGCTCTAATCATAGAATCATAGAATTTTCAGGGCTGGAAGAGATCTTGACCTTTAAGATTATCCAGTTCCAACCCCCCTGCTATTGGCAGGGACACCTCCCACCAGATCAGGTTGCTCAGAGCTCTGTCCAGTCTGGCCTTAAAAACTTCCAGGGATAGGGCTTCCACCATCTCTCTGGGCAACCTGTGCCAGTGTCTCACCACCCTCATGGTGAAGAACTTCTTCCTAACATCTAATCTAAATCTGCCCTCCTCTAGTTTGAATCCACGCTTATTTACACTTGCTCACTAACACACTTTAAAAAACAAGCTAAAATAAATATCCAGGGTCAGGTGATCAGCAACTTGCCCCCCACCACAGCTTCATCCAGGGTCAGTAGAAGAGGATCACTTAGAATGGATGGTGTGTGGTTGGGGAAGGAATCTGCCCAAACCCTCAGAGCAAGATAAGTGCAGGTTTTCTGTGAAACAAGACCCTCCCCTATGTAGAACCATATTTGGCTTAATTTTTTTTCCCAATAGGATCCAGAAGATAAGAAAATGAAGTAACTTCTTTAAATTTAGCACAACATATACAATGCCTTATTTGGACTTGAATAAGGAGAAAATTCTGTAACTGAGGCTTAATGTAAAAATATTTCTTAAAAATTGAGCTACTCCATTCCAACAGTTAATGTTTGCACTTAAAAACACCCACACTGCATACTTTTTTCTTTTTTTTTCTTTTTCTTTTTTTCTTTCTTCTTTTTTCTTCCTTTTTTTTTTTTTCTTCTTTTTTCTTCTTTCTTCTTTTTTCTCTTTTCTTCTTTCTTTTTTCTCTTTTCTTTTTTCTTCTTTTTTCTTCTTTTTTCTTCTTTTTTCTTCTTTTTTCTTCTTTTTTCTTCTTTTTTCTTCTTTTTTCTTCTTTTTTCTTCTTTTTTCTTCTTTTTTCTTCTTTTTTCTTCTTTTTTCTTCTTTTTTCTTCTTTTTTCTTCTTTTTTCTTCTTTTTTCTTCTTTTTTCTTCTTTTTTCTTCTTTTTTCTTCTTTTTTCTTCTTTTTTCTCCTTTTTCCTTTTTCCTTTTTCCTTTTTCCTTTTTCCTTTTTCCTTTTTCCTTTTTCCTTTTTCCTTTTTCCTTTTTCCTTTTTCCTTTTTCCTTTTTCCTTTTTCCTTTTTCCTTTTTCCTTTTTCCTTTTTCCTTTTTCCTTTTTCCTTTTTCCTTTTTTCCTTTTTCCTTTTTCCTTTTTCCTTTTTCCTTTTTCCTTTTGTTTTCTTTTTTTTTCTCTTTTTTAAATTATAAGATCCAGCTAGCTGTGGAGAATACTTTTGTTCCCTCTGGTTAACAGACACTGTGCTCTTCTGGTCAGCTCCTATTAAATAAGAAAAACCCCAACCCCTAAATCTAACTCAGATGTATTGTGAGAGTTTCAACCTTCTGCAGTACCCTTAGGAGTCCTGTACCCATTCTCAAGTATGATAAAATGCACATGGCACTAATCATTCTGAATATGAACTACTCCAGTTCTTCCTGGGAAGCCACTATTTACTTGCACACAATAATGAGAGTCACAGAGGAGAACAGTCACTTCCTTTGGATCTGTGTATATGCTCATAGTACTCACCTGGGCTTTAAAAGAAAAATCTTTTGACAGCTCCATCTAGAAGGTATCTCAGAGTGAGATGTCTACTAAAAGAGCACTGCTTCTGGTCACGCCACTTAGGACCTGCTCCTGTAAACTATAAAGACAGATTTTAAAAAATCAGAAAAATGGGGATTACAGAGGCCACAATATAATTTTGGATCCCCCCAGACTAGAAAAGCCACTTCAGTGCCATAGTGATGACACTATTTCCAATCTCTGGATACAAGCATCTTATCCTCTTGGTGAAAGGTTCACACTGAAAAATGCCCAGTACTTTATTTTAAAAGGAAGGTGTCAATGCCTTACTAGAAAACAAATATCCAAGAAGATTTTAAGGTTTATTTTTCATTTTGCTACTGGGGGATGTGTTGTAATGAGAATGAAAGGGGTGTGACGTAAAAACCAGTCACAGTCTTCAGAACTTCAACTTTTTTTCAAACTATATAAGCTGTTCTGCTTCTTCAAATCTTCTGTGATTTGTTCAGGAATGTACCATAACTCAGTGTGGCACTGATACCTACTGTCCCAAGCTATCTATCAAGTTACTTTCTACTGAATGTGACCTGAACTGACATTAACAGTGAATTTCCCAGTATGGTGGCAACAGAAAGACCTGTCTGATGTAATAAAACTTTTTCTGTTCTTTCCCCGTGCCTCTTGGGTCAGTTACTTCGGGTCTGATAACTGAGGTTTTAATGGAGTTGGCTTGGAGTATATTTTTCATTTATTCTTGTATTCAAGTGTTGAGATACTTGAAAGGTATAAGTTGAAAAACTTATAAAATGGAAAAGCAAAGAGTTCTCCCATTCATCCACTCTTTTTAATTGTGGGTATTATAGTAACCCCTGAACTCAGACACTTCTGTTAAAAAAACCCAACAGAAATATTTTACATTTAAGGTAGATACTGGGTTTTTTCAACTCTACCTACTAATAATTAAAAAAAGTTATTTTGTTAGATTTTGTAATTTAATTGAATTTTATGCTGACACATCCATAGTAAGCACTCAGAGAAGTGTTTCTCAAATAATAATTTCAACTATGAAGCTGTTTCTGGGTGTTTTTCAGAGTTGGAAATTAATCCCAGACTCCTATGGGACTCTGAGAAAAGTCTCTCAACTAGAGCATCTTTAACAAGAGCATCAAACTAGAGCATCTTTACTACATCGAATGCCACAAAAGTATCACAGAATCATCAGAGTTGGAAGGGACCACTGGAGATCATCCAGTCCAATTCTCCCAGTAAAGCAGGATCACCTAGAGCACATCACACAGGACTGCATCCAGGCAGGTAAAATCTTAGGGAAACAAACGAACAAACCATAGAAGAGAACAAAAGTGACATGAAGAATAAAAATAGGGTTCACATAACAGTGAAACAGTAAGAATTAGGCAAAATCAGATTGCACTTCAAAATATCTCCCAAGTAATCAACAGCATGTCCGTGAGACAGAGCTGCAAGACAGATGGAACAGATGGGAAGGAGCACTGCCTACAACTCCCCCCAACTTATCTTTAGCTTGGGTATCAACAGCCTTGAGCTCTGGGTAGAAAAACATCGAGTAATTGGATTAATTGTATTAATAAATATAAAAGTAACATATTAATGAGCTATTAGCATGCTAATTTACCCACCCATAAGTTAGAGGGACCCCTCCTTAGAAAAAGCCCCTAACTAGGAACGAATAGTGAATTTTTTGAGCTTTGCCACTTTAAATGGAAGCAAATAATTAGTTAACCAGCTGTGGGTACAAATGATAGAATGATGTTAAAATTCTCTCTGTATTTTGGGGTATAAAAGTAGCACTTGCATTTTCTGAAAATGTATGTCCTTTTTAGTGGGCATATAGCAGAGTATGCAGAAAGGTCTGAAGGTCCCTTCTTACCAGGCCATGCTCTGGTCTCATGGTGGAGCTTCTGCCACACTGGAACTGACTTGTCCAGGTGGAATATGGGTCTCTGGACCTTGAAACTCACCTTGGTCCCATTACAGAAGTCCTCTTCTGTGAGGTAGGTGGTTTCCCATGCCCACTAGCATGACACTCTGTAAGCAGAAGTGAAAAGTAAGAAAAGTTGGATTTTTTTCCAATAGGAGACCAGCAAAGACCTGTCTGGGCATCCTTAAGTGTTGGATTGCCCACCCCTGCTATCCCAAAGAGGCAAGGCGGGCCATATTGGGAAGCTTTGGTGCTATGGCCTCTTCCTCTTCCCCCTTCCACCCTCTTTCAAGGGCTCATCACCTATAGCCTGAGCAGATCCAAGGAAGGACAGCCTCTGGGAAAAGCTCTGAACACTGCCCCAGGCTCTCTGCCCTGCCAGCAGATTCACAAGAAGAATTCACTGTTCTTTGTCTAAAGCAGGACGTCATTTTTTTCTCTCCCTTCCCACAAAAGTTGCTCTCTGGCAAAGCTGCCCACTGCTATATGCTTCATGGGCAACCTTCTGCTGTCTAAGCTAAGAAATAAAAGGCAGGAAGAGTGGTCAGAACGCACTGGAGTCTGAGGGAGGACGAGGAACACAGCCCCCCTTGGTCAGCAGCAGGTCTGGGTGCTAGCACTCTGACACACCATGCCAAATGTTTGTAAAGAAGAAGATGGGCCATGCCTGAAGTCAAGAAGCTGACCACCTTTCCCCGGCCAGCAGATGCAGGGCCAGGGAAACATCCTATACCACCACCTCCCCCCCTGAAATCACCCTTGCAGGAACTGGCCCACAGAGCTGAGTTTTGTGTCCCCAGGAGATGATCTTATGTGCTGGGTACAGGTCAGTACTGGAAATGTACAGTTCATGGACCCAGACTGCAATGTGCTTATCACTGCATGAGCTGAGCTGAAGGACTGAATATGAAGCCAGGCTAAAGAAGTTGGGGTTGTTCAACCTGGAGAAAAGGAGGCTGCAAGGTGACTTTATAGCATCCTTCCAAAATCTGAAAGGGGCCTACAAGAAAGCTGAGGTAGAGCTTTTTACATGGATGTGTAGTGAGAGGACAAGGGGAAATGGTTTCAAACTTGAAGATGGGAGATTTAGGTTGGACATGAGGATGAAATTCTTTCTTGTGAGAGTGGTGAGACACTAGCACAGGTTGCTCAGGTAAGTTGTGGATACCCCCTCTCTGGAAGTTTTCGAGACCAGGTTGCATGGGGCCTTGAGATACTTGGTCTAGTGGGAGGTGTCCCTGCCCATGCAGGGGGATTTGGAACTAGGTGATCTTTAAGGTCCCTTCCAACCTAAACCATTCTATGATTCTGTGGTTCTATAACTCTTATCCAGGGCTGACTGACCTAGAAATGGCACCATAGATGTCTTTCGGTAGCTTCAGGGTCCAAATCTACCCATTTTCTAGCAGTCTCACATAGTTTCTCAAAAGAGACTGCAAGTTCCCCATCAGACCAGCCAACAAGAAGGAAAAACAGATTAAAAGATTTTTATTAATTGAAAAACCCTACAAGAAGAGAACACCCCTTTTTTAAGCCCAGCAGTCCCTGCCTTTTCTCTTGGCTGCACGATGTCCCTGGCACAGCACCCAGGGTGGGGTCGAGCCCTTCACCGCTGCCGGTTGCTGTTGCTCCCTTGTGTTCTTGGCGACCACAGTGCTGGGAGTTGGTCCATGAGCGGGGGCAGTCGCACATCCTGCCGGACCCTATCCATGGGACCATCCTGGCCCATCTCATCCTGCTGGGAAAGAGAGCACAGATGGGCTGAATCCCAGGCCCCACTACCACCTCCCCAATCAGCAGTCCCATCCCTAGCTCTACCTGGGGAAACTGAGGCACAGAGGCCTCCAGAGGCTCAGCATCCCCCTACCAGCCCTGCTCCCCTCTTCTTCTTCCCTCCCTCATCCCTACCTTGCGGAGTGGCTGGAGCAGCTGCAGGTCACTGGGCAGAAGGGGCTGGAGGCGCAGGGGGTGCTGCTGCTTATGGGTGAGAGTGTGCTGGCCCCCACAGTCCCGTGGCACCTTGGGGTACCTGCACTTGGCTGATGGCTCCCTGTGGGATGGGGCACAAGGGTGCTCAGTGCCCAGCACGTCCAGCACCCAGCGCATCACCTTGCACCAGGGTAGGGGCTGAAGGGCTGCTCCTGGTTGGGTTCCATCTGAAGAGCTCTCCTCTCCAGAGCTGGGGCCGGGGCAGCCTGCACCCAGGGATGCGTCCCCATCTTCCCTACCTGTGCCCATGCTTCTCCAACCTGGGCTTGGTCTCATGGTTCCTGGCGAGGTGAGGGGACAGTGGTGGCAGGCGTGGGAGGGCCTCCTGGTACCTGAGGAGGGCAGGAGCCATGGGTGGGTGATGGGGGGACAAACTACCAACCCCAAAAGCCACGGGGTTTGTGCCCCACAGGTCGCCCTGCCTGCTGCTCCTGGAGTGGGGTCCCCGTTCCTGTGCCAGATAGGGGTTATGGAGGGGGCTCAGCAGGGTCAGACCCCGCAGGTGATACTCAAAGACCTGTGTGCCCAGCAGAGGGGCACTGCCAGCACCCATCTCTCCCCTCCAGGGTGCCAGGTACTACTCACGGGCCAGGCACCTGCATGCTGACGGGCCGGTCGCAGGACAGGCAGGAGAGCTGGGTCAGGGGTGGACTGGAGAGGGAAGAAAAGGGCTGTGAGCTCTGGGGGAGGACAATGCACACGGGCAGGGAGCACGCAGGCAGCAGGAAGATGCTGGGCACTTTGCTGGAGCGAGTTAGGGCTTTGGTGTGGGGAACCATGGGGGTTAGAGCCAAGCTTATCCCCCACCACCCCAGCAAGGTCCCATCCCACCAGCTGGTTCCAGAAAGAACCAGTGAGTCCCTGCCCTTGCCCCACAAAGCCTTTGCACCCACACCCCAGGTTTGTTTTGGGAGGGCTCCAGGCCACAGCTGCTCTCTCCTTATGGCTCCTTTCATGAAAGAACTGTCTGATGGTGGGAGGGGAAGGTGCAACTCCTTCCTCAGCATCCACCCACTGTGCTGGTTCAATTGCTCCCTTACCAGGGTCCCAGGTGGGCACTAGCTGCAACAGCTGGAGGGAACGGGAGCACTGTCCCTGAAGCCACCACCATCCCCATTGCACTCACTTCTTGACTGCCCCTGCTTCATCGCCCTCCAGCAGCATCTTCTCCTTGCCCTGCTCCAGGATGCTCTTACACCTCTCCTCCAGCTGTTTCTGCAAAGGCCCCAGCTCCTGGCGATCCACCTGCAGAGAGACACATGCCCTCAGCCACCCACTCTGGGATGGGAGAGCTCAGTGCCCAAGGAGGGGAGAGCTGAGAGGGGGGACCCTGGCAGGGCTGCTGCCTTAGACTTCCAAGCCTTGAAGGAGCCTGTTTTTCACAGTGGGGACAACCAACCGCTCACCTTGGATTTCATCTGCTCAAGGAGCTTTTCCTGGGACTGGAGACAGTCCCGCTTCTGGCTCGCAACCTGGCTCAGCATCCTTGCCTGCATCCTCTCCTCCAGCCGCTCCAGGATGGCCTCAAGCTGGCTTTGGCTGACGGTGCCAGCCAGGGTGGTTTTGTTGGCTTTCTAGGAAGGGCAAAAGAGGGGTGGGGAAAGGATGAAGCAGGATGGGCAGGGCCAGATTGGGTCAGGACTGAGAGATAAGTGGCTCCGTGGCCCTGCTTGCCCCAGGACCCCCAGGGGTTGGTCCCACCAGCCAAAGAGACGCAGGGGAGGCAGAGGAACCAGCAGCTGGGCTGGAAATTGTCCCTCCCCCGGGTCTGGTTGTGGCACTGAACACCCAAGGGACAAGAGGCACTTGTCACCCTGCCCAGGACCCCCTCGGCTGGTGACTGGGTGCCTCCAGGCCCTACCATATCCATTGCCAGCTCCAGGTCCTCTGTGTTGGCCTTCTCCTTCTGCAGCCTCTCCACAGAGTGGAACAGAGCCTTCCAACACAAAGAGCAGCCCATGATGCCACGGCAGGGTCCAGGGTTGGAGATGCCTTCTAGCCAGCCCAGCACCTCCCACCTCCCCACCCCAGGCAAAAGCCTTCAGGAACAGCATTTGGAACCTCCCTGGGTCTGCCAGCAGGTTAGCAGGAGGACAAATCCCTTGTGGTCCCCAGCCTGGGCTTTGCCTGCAGGATGCTTTGACCCCAAAGAGCATTCAGCCACCAACCTCCAGATCTTGCTGCCTCTGCTCACGCTCATCCCGGAGGATTGCCCAGAGCTCCTCACAGTCCTTCTGCACCTGTGTGATTTTGGCCTGCATCTTCTCCAGCTTCTCCTCGTCCTGCTTCAGGGAGGAAGACAACACAGTGGTGATATGCAAGGGGGGGCTGGCTGCCCCATGGGGACAGACCCAGGCTCCTCAGCCAGCGGCCACTGGCTGTCAGTGCCAGTAGGACATTCACACGAAGGCTTTCATTTCCCTCCATGTTGCTGACTCCTACAACTCAGTCTGAGGGCAGTGAAGGGCTCCCCCTCATCACAGCCAAGCACAGCCAGCCAGGGGAGAGGGGCCAGCAGCCCCCTCCCAAGTAGTCCCCACCAGCATCTTCCTACCTGGCTCCTCCCTGGCAGCTTCCTCCCTGCGTTGACCGCCGTCTGCCGCAACATCGAGGACCCCGACAGCCCCCGGAGGCTTTCAGTGAGCTGGAGGAGCTGCCCCGGTGGCACGTCTGTGTCCGAGCTGCAGAAGCGACACACTGCCTGTTCCTCTGCCTGTGCCTCTGCCCATGCCGCTGTCCTCTCCTGCCCTGCTGTACTCTTCACTGGTGCCCGCAGCTTCTCCGGCTGCCAGAAGAGAAGGAATCGTCTCTGAGGTACCATTGATGTGGCCAACAAGCCTGAGTGCTCTGGAGGCTCTGTGTCCCCAGCCAGCCGGAGGACGTGCCCGGTACCCCAGCCAGGACCACCCTGTGGAGCCGGCAGGCAGTGGGAGCATCCCCCAAGCCTCACCTCCTGCTGCAGCTGCTCCAGCCTGGCTCTGCTCTCCTCCAGCTGCTCTCTCAGCTCTGGGCTCATCTCTTGCTGCATGGACCTGGCCAGCCAGTGGGGTGCATGGGCAGGCTTAGGCTCTGTGGAACTCCTCGGGGGGTGTCTCTTGCCCCCACAGCAGGATGTTCCTAGCCCTCCCAGGCTCCCTGGCAGCCCCACGGGGTAGGAAACCCTCTCCCATCTTTTTACCTCACTTGCTTGGTAATCTGGTCACTGACGTTTTCTCCGTGTTCAGCTTGAGCCACTCCCAGCTTTCCAAGACCATCTCCCAGTTGTCCCACCTGGGGACAGCAGCAGTGACACTGTCAGGGCACAGTCCCCCCCGCCAACCTCGTCCCAGCAAGGGAGCCTTTTGTCTGCCCCCTCCCCATTCAACCCCCCTTGCTTTCCCACAGCCCCCTCGGGGACTGCTGCTGGCTCACCTCCTTCTGGATCTGCAGGCTGCTGTCCAGGGAGGACACCTGACCCCAGAGGTTGCCCAGCACATTGGGGATGCTCTCTTGGTCTAGAGAGATGGGGGCAAGGGGACACACCCTCAGTGAGGACATCTTATCCTTGGGGGCAGGCTCTGAGCACCATGTGCCAGGGCTCCCCATACAAAATCCCACCCTCTTACCACCAGCCCCCAAGGGCTCCCACCTCCCTCTGGGAAGACAAGCAGGCGCAGCTTCTGAAGCTCATCCTTGTCCACCTTGGTGGCTTCTAGCTGGGCCATCTGCTCCTTCAGGGCAGCGTAGAGGTTGTTGAGCTGCTCCACCTGGCTGAGAAACCCCTGTGTCCCCAGTGCACCACCCGTGTCTCTCACAGAGCCAGGAAGGGTGGGCTCCATGTGTGGGGAGCTTTGCTGGATCCCTGCTCCTTCTCTGTGGCTCTCTGGAAGTGTCAGCTGCATCCCTGGGATGGTGGCCTGGGTGCTGGAGGACCATGGCTGTGTCCCTGGGATGGCAACCTGGGTGCCAAGGGACCCTGGCACTGTCCCCAGGTTGGTGACCTGGGAGCTGATAGATGCTGGCTGCACCCCTGGGGTAGGGGTCCAGTTTCTGGAGTACCATGGCTGTGTCCCTGGGATAGTATCGTGGGTGCTGGGGGACCCTGGCACTGTCCCCAGGCTGGTATCCTGGGTGCTGAGGGACCATGGCTGTGTCCCTGGGCTGGTATCCTGTGTGCTAATGGACCCTGGCTGTGTCCCCAGGCTGGTGTCCTGGGTGCTGAGGGACTCCGGCACTGTCTCCAGGTTGCTGGCCTGGGAGCTGATAGATGCTGGCTGTGTCCCTGGGCTAGGGGTCCAGGTTCTGGAGGACCATGGCTGTGTCCCTGGGATGGTGTCGTGGGTGCTGGGGGACCCTGGCACTGTCCCCAGGAAGGCAGCCTGGGTGCTAAGGGACCATGGCTGTGTCCCCAGGCTGCTCTCCTGGACGCTGATAGATGCTGGCTGAGTCCCTGGGCTAGGGATCCAGGTTCTGGAGGACCATGGCTGTGTCCCTGGGATAGTGTCCTGGGTGCTAAGGCACTCTGGCACTGTCTCCAGGCTGGTGTCCTGAGTGCTGAGGGACCATGGCTGTGTCCCTGGGGTGATATCCTGTGTGCTAATGGACCCTGGCTGTGTCCCTGGGCTGGGGGTCTGGGTGCTGAGGGACCATGGCTGTGTCCCCAGGCTGGTGTCTTGGGTGCTAAGGGTCCCTGGCACTGTCCCCAGGCTGGTATCCTGGGTGCTGTGGGACCATGGCTGTGTCCCCGGGCTGGTATCCTGTGTGCTAATGGACCCTGCCTGTGTCCCTGGGCTGGTGGCCTGCATGCTGAGGGACCATGGCTGTGTGCCCCCCAGGCTGGTGTCTTGAGTGTTGAGGGACTCTGGCTGTGTCCCTGGGGTAGGGGTCCAGGTTCTGAAGGACTCTGGCTGTATCCCCAGGCTGGTGTTTTGGGTGCTGGGAGACCATGGCTGTGTCCCTGGGCTGGTATCCTGGGTGCTGTGGGACCCTGGCACTGTCCCCAGGCTGGTGTCCTGGGTGCTAAGGGACCCTGGCTGTGTCACCGGGCTGATGTCCTGGGTGCTAAGGGACCCTGGCTGCATCCCGAGGGTGGGGTTCTCAGTTCTGGAGGACCATATCTGTGTCCCCGGGCTGGTGTCCTGGGTGGTGAGGGACCCTGGCACTATCCCCATGCTGGTGTCCTGGGTGCTAAGGGACCATGTCTGTGTCCCCGGGCTGGTGTCCTGGGTGCTAAGGGACTCTGGCTGCATCCCCAGGGTGGGGTCCTCAGTTCTGGAGGACCATATCTGTGTCCCCGGGCTGGTGTCCTGGGTGCTGAGGGACCCTGGCACTGTCCCCAGGCTTGTGTCCTGGGTGCTGGGAAGCCCTGTGTGCACCCCCAGGCTGGTATTCTTGATGCTGGGGGAGCCTGGCTGCATCCCGAGGGTGTAGGTCTCAGTTCTGGAGGACCATGGCTGTGTCCCTGGGCTGGTGTCCTGGGTGCTGGGAAGCCCTGTCTGCACCCCCACAGTGGTGGTCTGGATGCTGGGGGATGCTGGCTGCATCCCCCAGGTGGTGGTCTCCGGGGTGGTCTCATGTTGGGTGTCCAAGGCCATGGTGGTGGGCTTGGCAGGGGCAGACTGGGCCCCACTGCCCTCCTGGAAAGAAGAGGTGAAAGGGAGCAGGGTTACAGGCAGATATGCAGTGGGGAGGACAGACCCCCCCCCCATCATGTCTCCAGCCCCTGCCCTCAAACTGGCACCTCACATGGGCAAACTCAAGGAGAGCCCAAAGACAACAGCTGCCTCCCTGCAGAGACCCCCTGAGGTACCAGGGCCACAGCCCCCCACCCCTCCCCACCCCCTGGAGTGCTTTGGTAGCCTCTGTGCCTGCAGAGGTTTGGGTGCTGTGTGGGCACCCCATGGGTTTGGGGGGCTTGCCTGCCCCACAGAGGGGCATCTTGGGGCTGTCAGGGCATCCTGGCCCTCAGGCAGGTACCAGCACCCACTCCTTCTCCCCATCGTGATGTTGAGACACGGCCCTTTTCTGAGAAGACCCTCTTGGGAGGCACTCAGCCGAAGAGCTGCCCTGGCTCTGCCTACACCAAGCCCTGCGTGCTGGTGGCCATACCCTCTGGCTCTCTGGTGTTCTCTGCTCCTGGAGGCCTGGCAGCCAGCTGGCAGGGTCCTGGAGTTTCCCCTGGAGTGGGGCAAGGAGAGGGAGCCAGGGAGTGAGAATGGGATGGAACATGAGCATCCTCAAAGTCACTGGGGTACAAGAGAGCAGGGCAGGGCTGGAGCTGCACTGCATGGGTGGGGCTGTATCCCCCTTCCCAGGTTCTTTGTTTTGAGGGTTCTTCAGTTCAAAAGAGCCTTCACACCCTGTCCTTGAGGCAGGTGTTTCCCTTTCCCACCAGGCTGACTGCAGCCAGCAGATTTTCTGCCTTCCCTGAAGCAGAGGGTGGGGGGGCTCCCCCAAACCTCCTTGGGACATCCTTCCTTCCTGCTGGGTGACAGCCGTGGTCACAGGGAAGGGACTGATGTGGTTGAGTGACGGGGAGAGGGGCTGTGAGGGGGTGAGGGCCCATATCCCTCCCGGCAACACCAGCAGCTGCTCACCAAGCCAACTGCTTTCTTCACCATCTCCAGCTCCTCTCTCATGCGGTTCAGCTCCTCCATTGTCATGCTGAACTTCTGAGGGAGGCGCTGGGACACAGCCATGACCTGGGAGAGGGGTTGGCTGGAGTGAGTCCCAGGGAAGGGCCTGGCTGGAACTCAGGAGTGGGGTGGAGGGTGGTGAGGCCAGATCTGGAGGGGTGCTGAGTCTTTGCCCAGCACAGCCCAGAGCAGTGGGGGCTAGATTGGCCCCCTCACCACTTGCTGATGGCAATGTGGGGGGAGCCAGAGCAACCAGAGCAGCATTTCAGCCCCAGCTCTTCCTCTTCAAACCTCCATTCCTTTCCCACAGGGGAGCTCGAGCTTAAATCAAGACCTTGGCCAAAGGGCAGCACAAGGGCAGCACAAAGCCCAGAGAAGGTGAGGGAGTTGGGCTGGGTAGCAATCAGGGCACCAGCCAGAGCCTCTACCTTGGAACTGTCGGCCTTGACCTCTTCCAACATCTCCTGCCCCTGCCTCTCCTGATCCCTGTCCCACTCTTCCTCCAGGGCAGGGAATGCCTGGGCAGGCCAGCTCCCTGCCGGGAGGGAGGCCTGTCTGTGTCCCCAGCCCTGGGCAGGCAGGTTCTCCATGCCCAAGTACCCCAGGATGTCCATCAGTAGGTGATGCAGGAGCCTGTGAGAGACATTCCCAAAATCTTGTGGTTTCAAGGCCTGGTCCAGCAGCTGCACCAGAGTGAGGGTGGCCATGACTGTTTCTCTGAGCAAAAGCACAGAACCTTCCCTGGGCAGGGACAGGAGCCCTTCTGTCTGGGTAAACACAGTGGGGTGGGAGGGATGGACAGCCTGCAGCCTTCCTCCTCCTTCTCCCCACAGAAAGCGATCTGAGCCAGGACATGGGTGGCAAGGTGAGCCCTGAGGGCAGGGGGCTGTTGTCACAGGGGGGCTACTGTGAAGTCTTCTGTTCCAAGGCAACACCCTGCTACCACCACTTGGGATGAAGGTGGCCCCTCACAGGGATGGAAGGTGCCCGGGGTCTGGCTTTCTGCTCCAGTTTCCCACCTCAGAGGCACCTGGGGACATTTGGTTGGCAGCAGCTTCCTGCAGCCCATACCCACATAGCTCCATGGCAGGGTGAGCCATGTGCAGAGAGAGGATTCCTACTGCTCACACAGCCTGCTCCAGCAGGGAACACTCCCACTGGAGACCAGGACTGGCAAGGAAGTCTGGCCTCTGGTTTGTTTTTATGGTTTTTATTTTTACTTTTTTGAGCTCTAAAAAACCATGACTGCAATACTCTATCCCTTAGACGGTGGAACAGGGAAGGCTGCTGCTGCTGCCAGCAGCATCACGTATCTCTCTATCAAATAGCTCTGATGTAGAGAAGCAGGGAAAAAGAAAGCCACTTCCACACAACCTGAGCAAGTATTCAAACATTGGGAAACACATCTGGAGGGTGTAACGCCTGCTGCAAGTTCAGAACTGCAGGTGATTAACACACGTATCATACTGGGAGCACTTTCCACGTGGCAGCAGTGTGTGTGTGAATCCTTCAGTGCATTCTTCCATTGTACCCGTGAACACCTGCAGTAGTGGCTGTCATGGCTTAGCAGTTTGGGTGGACTACAAACCTAGGACAGAATTACTCTCTATTCCACACACACACACAAAGTGAAGATAAAAGGGGAGTAAAGACTGGAGACTTTAATTTGGAAGCTGAAAACGATTGGATACATTTTACTAACACAAGGGAAAAGTAATAATATAAAGGGTAAAGTAACAAAAAATACGAATATATATAAATATATATATATATACACAAAATGCAATAGATAGCACATGGAGAGCTGGCAGTAATGAACAGCAACACAGGTAGCAGGAAGAGGGAAGAAAAAGATGGAGCTGCTAACTTTCTGATATTTTATAGAGTATGGCAGGAAATGGGGGGGAACAGATCCCTCCCTTTCCGTTCCACCCCTCTCAGAGTCCGAAAGCCCTCCTTCTTTAGTTCCTGGTGTTCAAATGGTGACAGCCCCACAAATCCATCTATTTACAGCCTTAAATGAGCTCTGTGTGACAACTGTGTACAGAGTGTGCATGAGACACAGTGATGTGGCAATGGAAATCTGTGATGAAACGAAAAGCAGCAGCACTTCATGCTCTCTGACATCCTGACCAGCAGTTACTTTGCATGCAGCTCACTCCACCACCTTAAAAGAAAACACAAGCCTCAAGAATTCTGAGGAAAAGGCAACAACTCGACTTAAAGAAAGCCTAAAGGTAAAATGACAAGGGAGAATATTTCATTGCAGGGAAACCTTGCCTTAAAATCTTTCTTCTTTCTACAAGATCTAAAACCTAAGTATATTTTACATAAAAGTTGACAACATATCTATATAATATATATATTTATAAAACTAAACAACAGATTCCAGTCTAAAGTGCCTTTTTATCATGACTATTTTTTCTTAATTAAAAATCTTGGTAAAAAGCTGTAATTTTGTTTCTTTAGACACAGAATCTCCTAGAGAGTATCAAACAAAAGAAAATTTTAAAAGGAAATGGTCACAAAAACAACAAGGGTGAATTAATGTCCTGGTCTGAGCCAGGATAGAACCAACTTTGTCACATTAAACTTTCACAGTTGGCTTGCAAAAAGGATGAAGCAGAAGCAAGAGGACAAGAGACAAAGAAAGCACCTTCTGCCTGGTTCATTTTGCTCTGGTGCCCATCACTTCCCCAAGCCACAGCGATGCTGCAGACTTTACCAGGAACCCCACAGTCACAGGACGATGTGTGGAGACTGATCCAGCCCAGGATATGTCCTGGGCTCTGACCCATAGCCCACAGAAGTAACAAAAAAGCTCTGGTGAGCAGGGGAAGGGTGACCAGGCCCACATGGAGCCCAGACCAGCCCCAGGCAATGCCCATGTGATGGTGCAGGGCCTGGCCAAGGGCTGAGCTGCTCGCTGTGGCCGGGCAGTCACTCGTGGGCTCATCAAGTCAGCCCCTGTGTGAAAACCCCACTGAGGAACCCACAGCCCCCACTGCACCCATTACAGGACACAAACTTCTGTTCATGTTACCTTCTTTCGCTAAAGGATCTACATGATCTGAAAGCATGCACCTCTTTGCTACCTGAATCATTTTTTTCCAAAACCACGGAACACAGAATGTGTTCGCTTGATACAGAACCATGCAATTTTACTCAGCTTTTTTTTTATTTATTTTTTTTTTTTAGGTGAAGATGGGAGAGAGATTTAGATGCACACCAGGAACAACCATGAGGTCAAGAGGCTGATCATTAACCAGCCACAAATACTGACAGAGGAGAGACGAGCTTCTGGACTCTATGAACCACACTTGCAATCCAAAATCAGAAGAAAATAGGGTGTGTGTTTACACACACACACACACCAACCCTCATAACAACCTCCAACAATAAAAGCTGCTTCTTTGCAACAAATTTCTTCAGGAAAATCCAGAATTGTTATGAGATGATTTCTGACACCCCATCATCTTTCAGTAGGTAAGACCAAATGATCTGGAAAACACACAAGCTGCTCTGCCAACATCTGTTGAAATAAAGAGCTGTGAGTGTGTAGGAGGACTCACAGCAGTCACGTGCAGGAGGGCAGACATTGCCCTGGAATTATCACAGCTATTCAATGATCATTCCTGCCTTTCATTAGACCCGTGGGTTACTGGCTTGGGACAGTGTTGTGTTTTTCCTTGTAATTCGGTGATGACCAGCACCTTCTCTTCAGGGCATTGTTCTTTAATCTTCATAGAGCCTTAAACACAACCCCAAACAAAAAAGGGAAGGGGACAAAAAAGATAAAAAGAGACAGAGAGAGCAACACACAGAAAGCTGACTACTCTTCAGATTACCTCCAGCATGAAGCTCTTAGCCTGATACTTCTTTAATCAACTTCAGCACCTGCTTAATAAAAAGCTAACTATCAGCAAGACAAGAGGGTACAGTCTCAAGTTGTGCCAGGGGAGGCTTAGGTTGGATATTAGAAAGAATTTCTTTATGGAGAGGATGATCAAACACTGGAATGGGCTGCCCAGGGAAGTAGTGGACTCTCCATCCCTGGAGATATTTAAAAAGAGACTGGATGTGGCACTTAGTGCCATGGTCTGGTAACTGCGGTGGTAGTGGATCAAGGGTTGGACTTGATGATCTCAGAGGTCCCTTCCAACCCAGCCAATTCTATGATTCTATGATTCTATGACAAGTTTTAGTACATGCTGTGAAATCAGTGAGCTGCAGGTCTCTGTGCCAGGATGGGTTACTTGAGCACGTAGAGGTAGGTTCACCCGATTTGTCCAGTTTGGGGTAGAATTGTGTGGTTATGCCAGTAGCCTGCTCTGTAGTTCAGCTGGTCCAAATAAAACACTTTTCTGTTACAAGCATCTGATAAGCTCTCCGCCTGGCTGCCAGGGGAAGCTCCGCCGGGTCTCGGGGCGCAGGAGAGGAAGGACAGAAAAAACCAGTGAGAAACAGTGCGGGCACCGAGGGGAGACGGGGGGAGGGGGGAATGATACTTACCCTTCACTCGGGAAGGCCCGCACCGCGCCCGCACTCGCACGCCAGTAGCCATTAGCCAGCAATTGAATCAGTGAATCAGTGAATCAAGTAAATCAATGGTAAATCAGTGGTGAATCCGTGGTGAATCCGTCGCAGCAGCAGCAGCATCCAGGGGTCAGTCGCAGCACTTACCTGTGTCGCAGCGGCAGCAGCATCCCGGGTGGCAGTGGGTAAAAACATAGGGACAGACAGGGGGACAACACGGGGAGATGGACCCACCTTCCAAAAAAATTGGGAGGGGAATCTCAAGACAAGAGACAAGTGCCTGGGACCCCCAGACCCCACAAACCGGGGCGGGAGAAAGGCACAGACAGAGGAACACACAGAGTAGCCAGATTTCCAGAAATTAATTTCCTTTTCTCTCCTTCATTGCATGTCAGGGAGGGAGGTGAGGATCAAGCAATAACCTGGGCTAAGGCAGCTCCTTACACCTACTGTGCCAAAGCCTTTAAGGGAAACAACTGTTCATATGTGACTGTCACTGCAGAAGGGCTGTAGGCTGTTAAACAGCTGAGAGAATAGTAAATCAAAGCTGTGATTTTAAACATAATTCAGTCAGTTTAGATAAATTGGTACCATGCCAGGTCTGGAATAAACCCTTCTCTAGAGACAGTTTGTGGGCATCTGAAAAATAAAGCATTCTTCAGCTTAAACATGAGGCTGTATCCAGAACTTGTAAGGAGGTGAGTGGTGAGACAGTTACCACGAGTTGGGATTGCAGAGAGAGAATTATCTAGTCATGTCTGTTTTGATTTTGTGATATTTTTTTCCCTTAAACCAGCTATTGGTGACACATATGGTATTTCAACAGTCATTTGGGTTCATCTTTACTATTCATGAATAGGTTCCATCACCTTTATGTTTAAAAGTGGTTTATTTATTCTAACAGATACTTTCAGTGATCTTGGGGATACCTTTAGATATTAGGCATCTATAGCAGTCATAGAAAAAGAGTGGCACTACCCGGTCGATTCCCACCTATACAGCTGTAAATTTTAAGAAGAATCCTTGCAATGGTCATCCTTGAGGAGCACCCTTCAGACCTGATCTCCTTGATCCAACTGTGCTGTGCCTCCTCTGCTGGGCATTCTTTAAGGAATTAGATTTCCCAGCAGTTTGAAAGATTCACTGGCAAAAGGATTGTAAGATGGGCACAGTTACCAAGGGACAGTGCCTTATTTATCTGGGCACCCACGGAGCCGGGGCGTGTGTGCGTGTCTGTGGGGCGTGTGGGGTGCCCAGCAGGAAGGGGTCTGGGGTGCTCAGCAGAGTGCGGAGGGGGCACTGGGGGGCTCGGGGTACCTCCCAACGAGGACAGGGGGTCCCTGAGGGACACGATATTCCCTCCACCGAGGACAGTTGTCCCCTGGGGGGGTTCAGTGTCCCCCAAGGAGGACAGGGAGTGCCTGGGGGGCTCAGTGTCCCCCAAGGAGGACGGGAGGTCCCTGGGGACGCGCACTTGGACGTCCGAACAGCAACAACGACCCCGAGAGGGTCCCCTGGGGCTCGATGGTGGTTACTGGGGGGAGGCTGGGGGGGCGCTCCGGCCTGCGGCTGCTTCTCCCCGGTTTTTTTACCCTCCTCCCCCCAAAATAAAACTCGGGAAAAAGGGACCCAGACGTCCCCCGATCCCCATCCCCCTCCGATTCCAACAGCCGGGAGGTCCTCCAGGGTGATCCTCCGCCGCCAGGGGGCGCTGCTTCCCTCCGTCTGCACCTCGCAGTGCCGCTCTGGGCGCTTGCCGGAAGTGTCGTTGGTGTCTCTGTCCCGGGCGGCGGGCCGGCAAGATGGCGGCGGCGAGTTCGGCGGCGGCGGGTTTGGAGGAGACGGCGCTGGAGGAGCGGCTGCTGCGGGTCTGCCGGATGCTGAGGGGGGCACAGAGGGGCAGGGGTGGTCTGTGGGGGGCAGGAGAGTTCTGTGGGGCACAGGGATCCCTGGGTCAGGGGGTAGGGGTTGGGTTTGGTGGGGCGGGGGGCTGGGTGGGTTGGGGGTTCGATGGGTTCTGGGGCTTGGTGGGTTGGGGTGCTGTGTGGGGCAGGGGCTTGGTGGAGTTAATGACCTGGTGTCCGGGGTGTAAGTGGGGTCGGTGTCTGGGGTCTTGGTGGGCCCTGGCCCATTCCGCATGGGCAGTGCAGGCAGAAATGGGGGGATCGGGGGAGGGAGGAGATCCCTGTGTCATGGGACACCATCATTTGCCCTTGCAAATGTCCCCCCAGCATTTGGAGGGGCTGGGGGTGACAGAGGGCATGGTCAGGGTGCCCCCAGGCCACCTTGTTTATGTCTGCAAGAATCGAGAGTACAAGTATCTGTACTCTGAGGGTGCCAGGGCGCTGTCACAGGCTGCCCTTGGGGGCTGTGGAGTCCCCTTGTCTGGAGAAATTCAGACCCTGCCTGGATGCAGTCATAGAACCGTGGAATTGCAGAATCAATTGGTTTGGAAGGGACTCTCAAAGGTCATCCAGTCCAGCCGTGGTTCTGTGGAATGTGCTCTGGGGGATCCTGCTTTAGTGGAGAGTTGGAGTGGATGATCTCCAGAGGTTCCTTCCAGCTCTGGTAACTGTGTGACAGGGGGTGAGGCCCCTCCTCAGCAAGGGTGGGCTTGGGGGCTGTGTTGTTTTTAGGAGCTGGGAATCCCCACGGGGAGATGAATCTGAGGAGCTGTTTCTGCACTGGGGTTGTGCCCAGGGGAAGGGCATCTGGTTTGTGGTGTTGCTGGAGGCTCTTTGGTTCTGGGGGCAGCAGGGCTCAGCCTGGCTGGTGCAGAATTTCTTGGGTGCTGTGGAACCTCCTGCCCTGCTCGTGTGCCCAGCAGCACCTGGGTGACAGGTTCTCCTTTCTCTGTTTGGGGACCTTTGCTGTTGAAATAGCAACATTTCTGTTCAGTTGTTGTCACTCCAGAGGGGACAGTCAAAACGTGGTGGTTTTTTTCCCCAGCTGCTTTAGAAGGATTTTGCTGTCAGGGAGGGTGGGTTGTGTTGTCCTGTGGTGTCACAGTCAGAGCTGGCACTGATGAACTCGTGTGGATGAGAGATGGTGGCTCCCAGAGGGCTGTGGCTGATGTGGGATTGTCTCTGGGGAAGTCAAACACCTTGTGTCTCACCAAGCCACTCTCCATTATTTATCAAGAGTCCTGGCAAACTGGGGATGTCCCGGTTGATTGGGAACTGGGGAATGTAACCCCCATCTACAGGAAGGGCTGAAAGGCTGATCTGGGGAGCTCCAGACCTGTCAGTGTGACCTCGGTGCCAGGACAGGGTATGGAGCAGGGCATCTGGAGTACCATCAGTGTCTCTCACTGCATTCCTCTTCAGAAACTTAGGGCGTTTGGCTTGGATAAATATACCCTGCACTGGATAAAAAATTGTGTGGATGGTCAGGCTGAAAGAGTGGTAGTGAATGGGACTAAATCTGGCTGGCAGCTGGTCATGAGTGGTGTCCCCCAGGGTTCAGTGCTGGGGCCTCTTCTCTTTAATATCTTCACTCATGATTTGGATGAGGGGACTGAGTGTACCCTCACTAAATTTGCAGGTGACAGCAAACTAGGTGGCTGTGTGGATCTGCTGGAGGGTAGAGGAGCCTTAGAGCAGGACCTGGACAGGTTGGACCGATGGGCCAAGGGTAATTGGATGAGGTTTGATGAGGCCAAATGTCAGGTCTGGCACCTGGGTCATAACAACCCCCTGGGGAGCTACAGAGCTGGGGAAGTGTGGTGAGAGAGCTGTGAGTTGGAAAGGGAGCTGGGGGGTGTCGGTTGGCAGTCGACTGAACATGGGTCAGCAGTGTGTGCAGGTGGCCAAGAAGGCCAATGGCATCCTGGCTTGTGTTAGGAACTCAGTGGCCAGCAGGAACAGGGAGGTGATCGTCCCCCTGTACTCAGCTCTGGGGAGGCCACACCTTGAGTCCTGTGTTCAGTTCTGGGCCCCTCACTGTAGGAGGGACACAGAAGTGCTGGAGGGTGTCCAGAGAAGGGCAACAAAGGTCATGAAGGGCCTGGAGCACAAGTGCTGTGAGGAGAGGCTGAGGGAGCTGGGGGTGTTTGGTCTGGAGAAGAGGAGGTGAGAGGAGACCTTATGGCTCTCTTCAAGTGCCTCAAGGGAGGTTGGAGCAAGGAGGGAAACAGCCTCTGCTCCTTAGTGACTGTGATAGGATCAGAAGGGATGGATGGAAGCTGCACCAGGGGAGGTTTAGGATGGAAGTTAGGAGACATTTTTTCACTGAGAGGATTGTCAGGCGCTGGAATGAGCTGCCCAGGGCAGTGCTGGGGTCACCATCCCTGGAGGCATCGAAAAGGCATTTGGACCTGGTCCTTAAGGACACGGTTTAGTGTTGAGTGTGGTGTTAGTGAAAGGTTGGAGTGGGTGATCTTGGAGGTCTCTTCCAAGCTAAACATTCTGTGCTTGTGTGTGAGGGCAGAGGGAGATAAGGAGGAACCAGGAGAAATGGAAATACGAATTGTTCCTCAGCAACAAATTTCTGTTCCTTACAGGTCCCAGCACAGTCCCTTTCCCCAGGAACTCCACGGCAGTGCCCAAGCCCCCCCTGAAGCAGCTCTTCTGTGTCTGTGCCCACATCTGCCCCAGCACGTGGACTCCATGATGCAGCTGCAGGAGGAGCCCCAGCTCAACACCTCCTTGGAGCACTTTATCATCTTTGTGTGGGTGAGTTGATGTGATTTCTCACACAGCACATAGAGCTCTCTGCTTTCTCACTGCTTTCTTTCTCTTTTTCACTCTGATTTACCTCTCTGCTTCTCTCTCTCTGCTTCCTGTCTCTCTCTCTCTCTGTTGCTATCTATTCGTCTCTTTCTCTGTCATTATATCTGTTCTTTCTCTTCCTGATCTCTCCTTTCTCTCTCTCCATTCTGTTCCTCTCTCTCTTTCTGTCTTTCTCTATCTTAATCTCTCATTCTCTCCTTCTCACTCAGTCTCTCATCACATCTGAGCTTTCACTCTCCGTGA